>NW_027140744.1:0-10000 GCF_036365525.1 Heterodontus francisci | reverse complement strand
ACTCCATCTGCCATTTCTCCGCCCAAGATCTATATCCTGCTGTATCCTCTGACAATCCTAAACACTATCTGCAACTCCACCAACCTTTGTGTCGTCCGCAAACTTACTAATCAGACCACCTGCATATTCCTCCAAATCATTTATATATACCACAAAGAGCAAAGGTCCCAGCACTGATCCCTGCGGAACACCACTAGTCACATCCCTCCATTCAGAAAAGCACCCTTCCGCTGCTACGCTCTGTCTTCTATGACTGATCCAGTTCTGTATCCATCTTGCCAGCTCACCTCTGATTCCCTGTGACTTCACCTTTTGTACCAGTCTGCCATGAGGGACCTTGTCAAAGGCTTTACTGAACTCCATGTGGACAACATCCACTGCCCTTCCTTCATCTTTGTCACTTCCTCAAAAAACTCAATCAAATTAGTGAGACACGACCTCCCCTTCACAAAACCATGCTGCCTCTCACCAATAAGTGCGTTTGTTTCCAAATGGGAGTAAATCCTGTCCTGAAGAATCCTCTCTAATAATTTCCATCAAACTGGAAACAGACCCGGCTCCCACACCTCCATCAAACTGGAATCAGTCCCCGCTCCCACTCCTCCATCAAACTGGAAACAGTCCCCGCTCCCACTCCTCCATCAAAATGGAAGCAGACCCCGCCACGCTCCTCCATCAAAATGGAAACAGTCCCAGCTCCCAACCCTCCATCAAACTGGAAAAGTCCCCGCTACCACTCCTCCATCAAACTGGCAACAGTCCCCGCTCCCACTCCTCCATCAAACGTGATACAGACACCGCTCCAACACTCCATCCCACTGGAAACAAATAACGCGCCCGCACCTCCATCACCCTGGAAACAAACCCCGCCCCCACTCCTCCATCAAACTGGAAACATACTCCAACTCCCACTCATCCATCAAACTGGAACAGAACCTGCTCCCACTCTTCCATCAAACTGGAAAGAGACATCGCTCCCACTCCTCCATCAAACTGGACACAGACCCCGCTCCCACTCCTCCATTAACCTGGAACTGTACCAACTCCCACTCATCCATCAAACTGGAACAGAACCTGCTCCCACTCTTCCATCAAACTGGAAAGAGACACCGCTCCCACTCCTCCATCAAACAGGAAGCAGAACACGCTCCCACTCCTCCATCAAACTGGACACAGAACCCGCTCCCACCACGCCATCAAACTGGACACAGAACCTGCTCCCACTCCTCCATCAAACTGGACAAAGACCCCGCTCCCACTCCTCCATTAAAGTGAAAGCAGTCCCCGCTCCCAGTCCTCCATCAAAATGGAAACAGACCCCGCCTCCACTGCTGCATCAAACTGCTAACAGACCCCGCTCCCACTCCTCCATCAAACTTGAAACAGACCCCGCTCCCACTCCGCCATCAAACTGGACACAGAACCTGCTCCAATCCGCCATGAAACTGGACACAGACCCCGCTCCCACTCCTCCATTAAAGTGGAAGCAGACACCGATCCCACTCCTCCATCAAAATGGAAACAGACCCCGCACCCACTGCTCCATCAAACTGGACACAGACCCCGCTCCCACTCCGCCTTCATACTGGACACAGAAGCTGCTCCCACTCCGCCATCAAACTGGACACAGACCCCGCTCCCACTCTTCCATTAAAGTGGAAGCAGACCCCGCTCCCACTCCTCCATCAAATTGTTTACAGACGCCGCTCCAACTCCGCCATCACATGGACACAGACCCCGCTCCCACTCCACCATCAAACTGGACACAGGCACCACTCCCACTCCACCATCAAACTGGAAGCAGACTACCCTCCCACTCCTCCATCAAACTGGACACAGACCCCGCTCCCACTCCGCCATCAAACTGGACACAGAAACCGCTCCCACTGCTCCATCAAACTGGAAACAGACCACGCTCCCACTCCTCCATCAAGCTGGAAGCAGACGCCGCTCCCACTCCTCCATCAAAATGGAGCAGACCCCGCTCCCACTCCTCCATCAAACAGGAAGCAGACCCCGCTCCCACTCCTCCATCAAACTGGACACAGATCCCGCTCCCACTCCTCCATCAAAATGGAAACAGAGCCCGCTCCCACTCCTCCATCAAACCGGAAATGGACCGTGCTCCCACTCCTCATCACACGGGAAACAGACCCCGATTCCACTCCTCCATAAAACTGGATCCAGACACCGCTCCCACTCCTCATAAAACCTGGAACAGACCCCGCTCCCACTCCTCCATCAAAATGGAAACTGACCCCGCTCCCACTCCTCTGTCAAAGAAGAAACAAACAAGCTCCCACTCCTCCATCAAACTGGAAACAGTCCACGCTCCCACTCCTCCATCAAACTGGATACAGGCCCCGCTCCCACACCTCCATCAAACTGGAAACAGACCCGGCTCTCACACCTCCATCAAACTGGAATCAGTCCCCGCTCCCACTCCTCCATCAAACTGGAAACAGTCCCCGCTCCCACTCTTCCATCAAAATGGAAGCAGACCCCGCCACGCTCCTCCATCAAAATGGAAACAGTCCCAGCTCCCAACCCTCCATCAAACTGGAAACAGTCCCCGCTACCACTCCTCCATCAAACTGGCAACAGTCCCCGCTCCCACTCCTCCATCAAACGTGATACAGACACCGCTCCAACACTCCATCCCACTGGAAACAAATAACGCGCCCGCACCTCCATCACCCTGGAAACAAACCCCGCCCCCACTCCTCCATCAAACTGGAAACATACTCCAACTCCCACTCATCCATCAAACTGGAACAGAACCTGCTCCCACTCTTCCATCAAACTGGAAAGAGACATCGCTCCCACTCCTCCATCAAACTGGACACAGACCCCGCTCCCACTCCTCCATCAACCTGGAACAGTACCAACTCCCACACATCCATCAAACTGGAACAGAACCTGCTCCCACTCTTCCATCAAACTGGAAAGAGACACCGCTCCCACTCCTCCATCAAACAGGAAGCAGAACACGCTCCCACTCCTCCATCAAACTGGACACAGACCCCGCTCCCACCACGCCATCAAACTGGACACAGAACCTGCTCCCACTCCGCCATCAAACTGGACAAAGACCCCGCTCCCACTCCTCCATTAAAGTGAAAGCAGACCCCGCTCCCAGTCCTCCATCAAAATGGAAACAGACCCCGCTCCCACTGCTGCATCAAACTGCTAACAGACCCCGCTCCCACTCCTCCATCAAACTGGAAACAGACCCCGCTCCCACTCCGCCATCAAACTGGACACAGAACCTGCTCCAATCCGCCCTGAAACTGGACACAGACCCCGCTCCCACTCCTCCATTAAAGTGGAAGCAGACACCGCTCCCACTCCTCCATCAAAATGGAAACAGACCCCGCACCCACTGCTCCATCAAACTGGACACAGACCCCGCTCCCACTCCGCCTTAGTACTGGACACAGAAGCTGCTCCCACTCCGCCATCAAACTGGACACAGACCCCGCTCCCACTCTTCCATTAAAGTGGAAGCAGACCCCGCTCCCACTCCTCCATCAAATTGTTTACAGACGCCGCTCCAACTCCGCCATCACATGGACACAGACCCCGCTCCCACTCCACCATCAAACTGGACACAGGCACCACTCCCACTCCACCATCAAACTGGAAGCAGACTACCCTCCCACTCCTCCATCAAACTGGACACAGACCCCGCTCCCACTCCGCCATCAAACTGGACACAGAAACCGCTCCCACTGCTCCATCAAACTGGAAACAGACCACGCTCCCACTCCTCCATCAAGCTGGAAGCAGACGCCGCTCCCACTCCCCCATCAAAATGGAGCAGACACCGCTCCCACTCCTCCATCAAACAGGAAGCAGACCCCGCTCCCACTCCTACATGAAACTGGACACAGGCCCCGCTCCCACTCCTCCATCAAAATGGCAACTGTATCCGCTCCCGCTCCTCCATCAAAATGGAAACAGACACGCTCACACTTCTCCATCAAGCTGGAAGCAGATTCCGCCCGCACTCCTCCATCAAAATGGAAGCAGATCCCGCTCCCACTGCTCCTTCAAACTGGAAACAGACCCTGCTCCCAATCCTCCATCAAAATGGGAACAGACCCCGCTTCCACTCCTCCATCAAACTGGAAACAGACCCCGCTCCCAGTCCCCCAACAAAATGGAAACAAAACACCGCTCCCACTCTTCCATCAAAATTGAAAGAGACCCCGCTCCCACACTTCCATTAGAATGGATGCAGACCCCGCTCCCACCCCTCCTTCCATCTGGAAACAGGCCCCGCTCCCACTCCTCCATCAAACCTGACACAGACCACTCACCCACTCCTCCATCAAACTGGACACAGAACCCGCTCCCACTCCTCCATCAAACTGGAAATGTACCGCGCTCCCATTCCTCCATCAAACTGGAATAAATGCCCTCTCCCACTCCACCATCAAACTGGAGGCAGACCCCGCTTCCACTCCTCCATCAAACTGGACACAGACTCCGCTCCAACTCCACCATCAAACTGGACACAGAAACCGCTCCCACTCCGCCATCAAACTGGACACAGACCCCGCTCCCACTGCTCCATCAAAATGGAAACAGACCCGCTCATACTCCTCCATTGAGCTGGAAGCAGTCTCCGCAACCACTCCTCCATCAAAGCGGAGCAGACCCCGCTCCCACTCCACCATCAAACTGGAAACAGAATCCGCTCCCACTCCTCCATCAAAATGGAAACAGACCCCGCTCCCACTCCTCCATCAAACTGGAAATGGACCCCGCTCACACTCTTCCATCAAACTGGACACAGATCCCGCTCCCACTCCTCCATCAAACTGCAAACGGACACCGCTCCCACTCCACCATCAAACTGGAAACAGACCCCGCTCCCACTCCTACATCAAGCTGGAAGCAGACCCCGCTCCCACTCCTCCATGAAACTGGACACAGACCACGCTCTCACTCCTCCATCAAAATGGAAACATAACCGCTCACACTCCTCCATCAAAATGGAAACAGTCCCCGCTCCCACCCCTCCATGAAACTGGACACAGACCCCGCTCCCACTCCTCCATCAAAATGGAAACAGACCCCGCTCCCACTCCTCCATCAAACTGGAAACATACCCCGCTCCAACAACTCCATCAAACTGGAAACAGACTCCGCTCCCACTCCTCCTTCAAACTGGAAACAGTCCCCGCTCCCACTCCGCCATCAAACTGGACACAGATCCCGCTCCCACTCCTCCATCAAAATGGAAACAGTCCCCGCTCCCACTCCTCCATCAAACTGGAAATGGACCATGCTCCCACTCCTCATCACACGGGAAACAGACCCCGATTCCACTCCTCCATAAAACTGGATCCAGACACCGCTCCCACTACTCATAAAACCTGGAACAGACCCCGCTCCCACTCCTCCATCAAAATGGAAACTGACCCCGCTCCCACTCCTCTATCAAAGAAGAAACAAACAAGCTCCCACTCCGCCATCAAACTGGAAACAGTCCCCGCTCCCACTCCTCCATCAAACTGGAAACAGGCCCCGCTCCCACACCTCCATCAAAATGGAAACAGACCCCGCTCCCACTCCTCCATCAAACTGGAAATGGACCCCGCTCACACTCTTCCATCAAACTGGACACAGATCCCGCTCCCACTCCTCCATCAAACTGCAAACGGACACCGCTCCCACTCCACCATCAAACTGGAAACAGACCCCGCTCCCACTCCTACATCAAGCTGGAAGCAGACCCCGCTCCCACTCCTCCATGAAACTGGACACAGACCCCGCTCCCACTCCTCCATCAAAATGGAAACAGAACCGCTCACACTCCTCCATCAAAATGGAAACAGTCCCCGCTCCCACCCCTCCATGAAACTGGACACAGACCCCGCTCCCACTCCTCCATCAAAATGGAAACAGACCCCGCTCCCACTCCTCCATCAAACTGGAAACATACCCCGCTCCAACAACTCCATCAAACTGGAAACAGACTCCGCTCCCACTCCTCCTTCAAACTGGAAACAGTCCCCGCTCCCACTCCGCCATCAAACTGGACACAGATCCCGCTCCCACTCCTCCATCAAAATGGAAACAGACCCCGCTCCCACTCCTCCATCAAAATGGAAACTGACCCCGCTCCCACTCCTCTATCAAAGAAGAAACAAACAAGCTCCCACTCCGCCATCAAACTGGAAACAGTCCCCGCTCCCACTCCTCCATCAAACTGGAAACAGGCCCCGCTCCCACACCTCCATCAAACTGGAAACAGACCCGGCTCCCACACCTCCATCAAACTGGAATCAGTCCCCGCTCCCACTCCTCCATCAAACTGGAAACAGTCCCCGCTCCCACTCCTCCATCAAAATGGAAGCAGACCCCGCCACACTCCTCCATCAAAATGGAAACAGTCCCAGCTCCCAACCCTCCATCAAACTGGAAACAGTCCCCGCTCCCACTCCTCCATCAAACTGGAAACAGTCCCCGCTCCCACTCCTCCATCAAACGTGATACAGACACCGCTCCAACACCTCCATCCCACTGGAAACAAATAACGCGCCCGCACCTCCATAACCCTGGAAACAAACCCCGCCCCCACTCCTCCATCAAACTGGAAACATACTTCAACTCCCACTCATCCATCAAACTGGAACAGAACCTGCTCCCACTCTTCCATCAAACTGGAAAGAGACATCGCTCCCACTCCTCCATCAAACTGGTCACAGACCCCGCTGCCACTCCTCCATCAACCTGGAACAGAAACAACTCCCACTCTTCCATCAAACTGGAAAGAGACACCGCTCCCACTCCTCCATCAAACTGGAAGCAGAACACGCTCCCACTCCTCCATCAAACTGGACACAGACACCGCTCCCACCACGCCATCAAACTGGACACAGAACCTGCTCCCACTCCGCCATCAAACTGGACACAGACCCAGCACCCACTGCTGCATCACACTGCTAACAGACCCCGCTCCCACTCCTCCATCAAACTGGAAACAGACCCCGCTCCCAATCCGCCATCAAGCTGGACACAGAACCTGCTCCACTCCGCCATGAAACTGGACACAGACCCCGCTCCCACTCCTCCATTAAAGTGGAAGCAGACACCGCTCCCACTGCTCCATCAAACTGGACACAGACACCGCTCCCACTCCGCCATCAAACTGGACACAGAAGCTGCTCCCACTCCGCCATCAAACTGGACACAGACCCCGCTCCCACTCTTCCATTAAAGTGGAAGCAGACCCCGCTCCCACTCCTCCATCAAATTGTTAACAGACGCCTCTCCAACTCCACCTTCACATGGACACAGACCCCGCTCCCACTCCACCATCAATCTGGAAGCAGACCCCCCTCCCACTCCTCCATCAAACTGGACAGAGACCCCGCTCCCACTCCGCCATCAAACTGGACACAGAAACCGCTCCCACTGCTCCATCAAACTGGAAACAGACCACGCTCCCACTCCTCCATCAAGCTGGAAGCAGACGCCGCTCCCACTCCTCCATCAAAATGGAGCAGACCCCGCTCCCACTCCTCCATCAAACAGGAAGCAGACCCCGCTCCCACTCCTCCATGAAACAGGACACAGGCCCCGCTCCCACTCCTCCATCAAAATGGCAACTGTACCCGCTCCCGCTCCTCCATCAAAATGGAAACAGACCCGCTCACACTCCTCCATCAAGCTGGAAGCAGACTCCGCCCGCACTCCTCCATCAAAATGGAAGCAGATCCCGCTCCCACTGCTCCATCAAACTGGAAACAGACCCTGCTCCCAATCCTCCATCAAAATGGGAACAGACCCCGCTTCCACTCCTCCATCAAACTGGAAACAGACCCCGCTCCCACTCCTCCATCAAAATGGAAACAAAACCCCGCTCCCACTCTTCCATCAAAATGGAAAGAGAACCCGCTCCCACACTTCCATTAGAATGGATACAGACCCCGCTCCCACCCCTCCTTCCATCTGTAAACAGGCCCCGCTCCCACTCCTCCATCAAACTGGAATCAGACCCCGTTCCCACTCCTCCATCAAACTGGAAACCGACCCCGCTCCCACTCCTCCATCAAACTGGAAACCGACCCGGCTCCCACTCCTCCATCAAGCTGGAAGCAGACGCCGCTCCCACTCCTCCATCAAAATGGAGCAGACCCCGCTCCCACTCCTCCATCAAACAGGAAGCAGACCCCGCTCCCACTCCTCCATGAAACAGGACACAGGCCCCGCTCCCACTCCTCCATCAAAATGGCAACTGTACCCGCTCCCGCTCCTCCATCAAAATGGAAACAGACCCGCTCACACTCCTCCATCAAGCTGGAAGCAGACTCCGCCCGCACTCCTCCATCAAAATGGAAGCAGATCCCGCTCCCACTGCTCCATCAAACTGGAAACAGACCCTGCTCCCAATCCTCCATCAAAATGGGAACAGACCCCGCTTCCACTCCTCCATCAAACTGGAAACAGACCCCGCTCCCACTCCTCCATCAAAATGGAAACAAAACCCCGCTCCCACTCTTCCATCAAAATGGAAAGAGAACCCGCTCCCACACTTCCATTAGAATGGATACAGACCCCGCTCCCACCCCTCCTTCCATCTGTAAACAGGCCCCGCTCCCACTCCTCCATCAAACTGGAATCAGACCCCGTTCCCACTCCTCCATCAAACTGGAAACCGACCCCGCTCCCACTCCTCCATCAAACTGGAAACCGACCCGGCTCCCACTCCTCCATCGAACTGAAAACAGACGCCGCTCACACTATTCCATCAAACTGGAAGCAGACCCCGCTCCCTCTCGTCATTAAACTGGAAACAGACCACGCTCCCACTCCTCCTTCCAACTGGAAACCGACCCCGCTCCCACTCCTGCATCAAGCTGGAAACAGACCACGCTCCCACTCCTCGATCAAACTGGACACAGTCCCCACTCCCACTCCTCCATCAAACTGGACACAGACCTCTCTCCCACTGCTCCATCAAACTGGACACAGACCCCGCTCCCACTCCTCCATCAAACTGGACACAGTCGCGAATCCCACTCCTCCATCAAACAGGACACAGACCCCGCTCCCACTCCTCCATTAAAGTGGAAGCAGACACCGCTCCCACTTCTCCATCAAAATGGAAACACACCCCGCTCCCACTGCTCCATCAAACTGGACACAGACCCCGCTCCCACTCCGCCATCAAACTGGACGCAGAAGCTGCTCCCACTCCGCCATCAAACTGGACACAGACCCCGCTCCCACTCTTCCATTATAGTGGAACCAGACCCCCCTCCCACTCCTCCATCAAACTGGACAGAGACCCCGCTCCCACTCCGCCATCAAACTGGACACAGAAACCGCTCCCACTGCTCCATCAAACTGGAAACAGACCACGCTCCCACTCCTCCATCAAGCTGGAAGCAGACGCCGCTCCCACTCCTCCATCAAAATGGAGCAGACCCCGCTCCCACTCCTCCATCAAACAGGAAGCAGACCCCGCTCCCACTCCTCCATGAAACAGGACACAGGCCCCGCTCCCACTCCTCCATCAAAATGGCAACTGTACCCGCTCCCGCTCCTCCATCAAAATGGAAACAGACCCGCTCACACTCCTCCATCAAGCTGGAAGCAGACTCCGCCCGCACTCCTCCATCAAAATGGAAGCAGATCCCGCTCCCACTGCTCCATCAAACTGGAAACAGACCCTGCTCCCAATCCTCCATCAAAATGGGAACAGACCCCGCTTCCACTCCTCCATCAAACTGGAAACAGACCCCGCTCCCACTCCTCCATCAAAATGGAAACAAAACCCCGCTCCCACTCTTCCATCAAAATGGAAAGAGAACCCGCTCCCACACTTCCATTAGAATGGATACAGACCCCGCTCCCACCCCTCCTTCCATCTGTAAACAGGCCCCGCTCCCACTCCTCCATCAAACTGGAATCAGACCCCGTTCCCACTCCTCCATCAAACTGGAAACCGACCCCGCTGCCACTCCTCCATCAAACTGGAAAC
>NW_027140743.1:0-62839 GCF_036365525.1 Heterodontus francisci | reverse complement strand
ATCCCTATTTCTCTCTCTTACACTCTCTCTATCCCTATTTCTCTCTCTCTCTCTCTTACTCTCCCTCTCTCTATCCCTATTTCTCTCTCTCTATCTCTTACTCTTTATCCCTATTTCTCTCCCTCTCTCTCTTACTCTCTCTCTGTCCCTATTTCTCTCTCTCATTCTCTCTCTATCCCTATTTCTCTCTCGTCCTCTCTCTCTATCCCTATTTCTCTCTCTCATTCTCTCTCTATCCCTATTCTCTCTCTCTCTCTTTCTCTCTAACCCTATTTCTCTTCTCTTCCTCTCCCTCTGTCCCTATTGCTCTCTCTCTCTCCCTTACTCCCTCACTGTCCGTATTTCTCTCTCTCTCTCTTACTCTCTTTTTCCCTATTTCTCCCTCTTTCTCACTCTCACTGACTCTCTCTCTATCCCTATTTCTCTGTCTCTCCCTCTTACTCTCTTTCGATCCCTATTTCTCTCTCTCTATCCCTATTTCTCTCTCTCTCTCATCCCTATTTCTCTCTCTCTCTCTCCCTATTTCTCTCTCTCTCTCTCCCTATTTTCTCTCTCTCTCTCTCCCTATTTCTCTCTCTCTCCCTATTTCTCTCTCTCTATCCCTATTTCTCTCTCTCTTCTTACTCTCTCTCTATCCCTATTTCTCTCTCTATCCCTATTTCTCTCTCTATCCCTATTTCTCTCTCTCTCTTACTCTCTCTCTCTATCCCTATTTTTCTCTCTCTATCCCTGTATCTCTCTCTCTCCATCCCTATTTCTCTCTCTCTATCCCTATTTCTCACTCTCTCTTTCCCTATTTCTCTCTTTCCCTATTTCTCTCTCTCTCTTTCCCTATTTCTCTCTCTCTCTCTTACTCTCTCTCTATCCCTATTTCTCTCTCTCTCTTACTCTCTCTATCCCTATTTCTCTCTCTCTATCCCTATTTCTCTCTCTCTATCCCTATTTCTCTCTCTCTCTCATTCTCTCTCTATCCCTATTTCTCTCTCTCTCTCACTCTCTATCCCTATTTCTTTCTCTCTCTCTCTTACTCTCTATCTGTATTTCTCTCTCTTACGCTCTCTCTCTCTCCCTTACTCCCTCACTGTCCGTATTTCTCTCTCTCTCTTACTCTCTTTTTCCCTATTTCTCCCTCTTTCTCACTCTCACTGACTCTCTCTCTATCCCTATTTCTGTCTCTCTCTCTCTTTCTCTCTATCCCTATTTCTCTCTCTCTCTTTCTCTCTATCCCTATTTCTCTCTCTCTCTCTTTCTCTCTCTCTCTCTCTATTTCTATCACTCTCTATCCATATTCTCTCTCTCTCTCTTACTCTTTCTCTATCCCTATTTCTCTCCCTCTCTCTCTTACTCTCTCTCTTACTCTCTCTATCCCTATTTCTCTCTCTCATTCTCTCTCTATCCCTATTTCTCTCTCTCTCTCTCTTTCTCTCTATCCCTATTTCTCTCTCTCTCTTTCTCTCTATTCCTATTTCTCTCTCTCTCTCTTTCTCTCTCTATCCCTATTTCTCTCTCTTACGCTCTATCCCTATTCTCTCTCTCTCTTACTCTCTCTCTATCCCTGTTTCTCTCTCGCTCTCTCTGACTCTCTCCCCCTATTTCTCTCTCTGTCTCTTACTCTCTATCCCTATTTCTCTCTCTCTCTCTATCCCTATTTCACCCTCTCTCTCTCTATCCCTATTTCACCTTCTCTCTCTTACTCTTTCTCTATCCCTATTTCTCTCCTCTCTCTCTTACTCTCTCTCTATCCCTATTTCTCTCTCTCTCTCTCTTTCTCTCTATCCCTATTTCTCTCTCTCTCTCTCTTACTCTCTCTCTATCCCTATTTCTCTCTCTCTCTTACTCTCTCTATCCCTATTTCTCTCTCTCATTCTCTCTCTATCCCTATTTCTCTCTCTCCTCTCTTTCTCTCTATCCCTATTTCTCTCTCTCTCTCTCTTTCTCTCTATCCCTATTTCTCTCTCTCATTCTCTCTCTATCCCTATTTCTCTCTCTCTCTCTCTTTCTCTCTATCCCTATTTCTCTCTCTCTCTCTCTTCTTCTTTCTCTATCCCTATTTCTCTCTCTCTCTCTCTTTCTCTCTATCCCTATTTCTCTCTCTCTCTCTTTCTCTCTCTATCTCACTCTCTATCCCTATTTCTCTCTCTTCCTCACTCTCTATCCCTATTTCTTTCTCTCTCTCTTACTCTCTATCCCTATTTCTCTCTCTCTCTTATTTTCTCTCTATCCCTATTTCTCTCTCTCCTCTTATTTTCTCTCTATCCCTATTTCTCTCTCTTTCTCTCTATCCCTATTTCTCTCTCTCTTACTCTCTCTCCATCCCTGTTTCTCTCTCGCTCTCTCTGACTCTCTACCCCTATTTCTCTCTCTCTCTCTCTTACTCTCTCTCTATCCCTATTTCTCTCTCTCTCTTACTCTCTCTATCCCTATTTCTCTCTCTCATTCTCTCTCTATCCCTATTTCTCTCTCTCTCTCTCTTTCTCTCTATCCCTATTTCTCTCTCTCTCTCTCTTTCTCTCTATCCCTATTTCTCTCTCTCTCTCTCTTTCTCTCTATCCCTATTTCTCTCTCTCTCTCTTTCTCTCTCTATCTCACTCTCTATCCCTATTTCTCTCTCTTCCTCACTCTCTATCCCTATTTCTCTCTCTCATTCTCTCTCTATCCCTATTTCTCTCTCTCTCTTTCTCTCTATCCCTATTCTCTCTATCCCTATTTCTCTCTCTTCCTCTCTCTCTATCCCTATTTCTCTCACTCTCTCTATCCCTATTTCTCTCTCTCTCTCTTACTCTCTATCCCTATTTCACCCTCTCTCTCTCTATCCCTATTTCTCTCTCTCTATCCATAATTCTCTCTTACTCTTTATCCCTATTTCTCTCCCTCTCTCTCTTACTCTCTCTCTGTCCCTATTTCACTGTCTCTCTCTTACTCTCTCTCTCTATCCCTATTTCTCTCTCTCTCTCTCTTTCTCTCTATCCCTATTTCTCTCTCTCTCTCTTTCTCTCTCTATCTCACTCTCTATCCCTATTTCTCTCTCTTCCTCACTCTCTATCCCTATTTCTCTCTCTCATTCTCTCTCTATCCCTATTTCTCTCTCTCTCTTTCTCTCTATCCCTATTTCTCTCTATCCTATTTCTCTCTCTTCCTCTCTCTCTATCCCTATTTCTCTCACTCTCTCTATCCCTATTTCTCTCTCTCTCTCTTACTCTCTATCCCTATTTCACCCTCTCTCTCTCTATCCCTATTTCTCTCTCTCTATCCATAATTCTCTCTTACTCTTTATCCCTATTTCTCTCCCTCTCTCTCTTACTCTCTCTCTGTCCCTATTTCACTGTCTCTCTTACTCTTCTCTATCCCTATTTCTCTCTCTCATTCTCTCTCTATCCCTATTCTCTCGCTTACTCTCTCTATCCCTATTTCTCTCTCTCATTCTCTCTCTATCCCTATTTCTCTCTCTTCTCTCTCTCTATCCCTATTTCTCTCTCTCTCTCTTTCTCTCTCTATCCCTATTTCTCTCTCTTCCTCTCCTCTGTCCCTATTGCTCTCTCTCTCTCCCTTACTCCCTCACTGTCCGTATTTCTCTCTCTCTCTCTTACTCTCTTTTTCCCTTTTTCTCCCTCTTTCTCACTCTCACTGACTCTCTCTCTATCCCTATTTCTCTCTCTCTCTCTCCCTATTTCTCTCTCTATATCCCTATTTCTCTCTCTCTCTTACTCTCTCTCTATCCCTGTATCTCTCTCTCTCTTCCCTATTTCTCTCTCTCTTTCCCTATTTCTCTCTCTCTCTTTCCCTATTTTTCTTTCTCTCTCTCTTTCCCTATTTCTCTCTCTCTCTCTTACTCTCTCTATCCCTATTTCTCTCTCTTACTTTCTCTGTTTCTCTCTCTCTCTTACCTCTCTCTCTATCCCTATTTCTCTCTCTCTATCCCTATTTCTCTCTCTCTCTTACTCTCTCTATCCCTATTTCTCTCTCTTACTTTCTCTGTTTCTCTCTCTCTCTTACTCTCTCTCTATCCCTATTTCTCTCTCTCTATCCCTATTTCTCTCTCTCTATCCCTATTTCTCACTCTCTCTTTCCCTATTTCTCTCTCTCTCTTTCCCTATTTCTCTCTCTCTCTCTTACTCTCTCTATCCCTATTTCTCTCTCTTACTTTCTCTGTTTCTCTCTCTCTCTTACTCTCTCTCTATCCCTATTTCTCTCTCTCTATCCCTATTTCTCTCTCTCTCTTACTCTCTCTATCCCTATTTCTCTCTCTCTATCCCTATTTCTCTCTCTCTATCCCTATTTCTCTCTCTGTCTCTCTTTCTCTCTATCCCTATTTCTCTCTCTCTATCCCTATTTCTCTCTCTCTATCCCTATTTCTCTCTCTGTCTCTCTTTCTCTCTATCCCTATTTCTCTCTCTCTCTCATTCTCTCTCTATCCCTATTTCTCTCTCTTCCTCACTCTCTATCCCTATTTCTTTCTCTCTCTCTCTTACTCTCTATCTGTATTTCTCTCTCTTACGCTCTCTCTCTCTCCCTTACTCCCTCACTGTCCGTATTTCTCTCTCTCTCTTACTCTCTTTTTCCCTATTTCTCCCTCTTTCTCTCTCTCTCTTACTCTCTCTCCATCCCTGTTTCTCTCTCGCTCTCTCTGACTCTCTACCCCTATTTCTCTCTCTCTCTCTCTTACTCTCTCTCTATCCCTATTTCTCTCTCTCTCTTACTCTCTCTATCCCTATTTCTCTCTCTCATTCTCTCTCTATCCCTATTTCTCTCTCTCTCTCTCTTTCTCTCTATCCCTATTTCTCTCTCTCTCTCTCTTTCTCTCTATCCCTATTTCTCTCTCTCTCTCTCTTTCTCTCTATCCCTATTTCTCTCTCTCTCTCTTTCTCTCTCTATCTCACTCTCTATCCCTATTTCTCTCTCTTCCTCACTCTCTATCCCTATTTCTCTCTCTCATTCTCTCTCTATCCCTATTTCTCTCTCTCTCTTTCTCTCTATCCCTATTTCTCTCTATCCCTATTTCTCTCTCTTCCTCTCTCTCTATCCCTATTTCTCTCACTCTCTCTATCCCTATTTCTCTCTCTCTCTCTTACTCTCTATCCCTATTTCACCCTCTCTCTCTCTATCCCTATTTCTCTCTCTCTATCCATAATTCTCTCTTACTCTTTATCCCTATTTCTCTCCCTCTCTCTCTTACTCTCTCTCTGTCCCTATTTCACTGTCTCTCTTACTCTTTCTCTATCCCTATTTCTCTCTCTCATTCTCTCTCTATCCCTATTTCTCTCGCTTACTCTCTCTATCCCTATTTCTCTCTCTCATTCTCTCTCTATCCCTATTTCTCTCTCTTCCTCTCTCTCTATCCCTATTTCTCTCTCTCTCTCTTTCTCTCTCTATCCCTATTTCTCTCTCTTCCTCTCCCTCTGTCCCTATTGCTCTCTCTCTCTCCCTTACTCCCTCACTGTCCGTATTTCTCTCTCTCTCTCTTACTCTCTTTTTCCCTTTTTCTCCCTCTTTCTCACTCTCACTGACTCTCTCTCTATCCCTATTTCTCTCTCTCTCTCTCCCTATTTCTCTCTCTATATCCCTATTTCTCTCTCTCTCTTACTCTCTCTCTATCCCTGTATCTCTCTCTCTCTTTCCCTATTTCTCTCTCTCTTTCCCTATTTCTCTCTCTCTCTTTCCCTATTTCTCTCTCTCTCTTTCCCTATTTCTCTCTCTCTCTCTTACTCTCTCTATCCCTATTTCTCTCTCTTACTTTCTCTGTTTCTCTCTCTCTCTTACTCTCTCTCTATCCCTATTTCTCTCTCTCTATCCCTATTTCTCTCTCTCTATCCCTATTTCTCTCTCTCTCTTACTCTCTCTATCCCTATTTCTCTCTCTTACTTTCTCTGTTTCTCTCTCTCTCTTACTCTCTCTCTATCCCTATTTCTCTCTCTCTATCCCTATTTCTCTCTCTCTATCCCTATTTCTCTCTCTCTATCCCTATTTCTCACTCTCTCTTTCCCTATTTCTCTCTCTCTCTTTCCCTATTTCTCTCTCTCTCTCTTACTCTCTCTATCCCTATTTCTCTCTCTTACTTTCTCTGTTTCTCTCTCTCTCTTACTCTCTCTCTATCCCTATTTCTCTCTCTCTATCCCTATTTCTCTCTCTCTCTTACTCTCTCTATCCCTATTTCTCTCTCTCTATCCCTATTTCTCTCTCTCTATCCCTATTTCTCTCTCTGTCTCTCTTTCTCTCTATCCCTATTTCTCTCTCTCTCTCATTCTCTCTCTATCCCTATTTCTCTCTCTTCCTCACTCTCTATCCCTATTTCTTTCTCTCTCTCTCTTACTCTCTATCTGTATTTCTCTCTCTTACGCTCTCTCTCTCTCCCTTACTCCCTCACTGTCCGTATTTCTCTCTCTCTCTTACTCTCTTTTTCCCTATTTCTCCCTCTTTCTCACTCTCACTGACTCTCTCTCTATCCCTATTTTTCTCTCTCTCTCTTTCTCTCTATCCCTATTTCTCTCTCTCTCTCTCTTTCTCTCTATCCCTATTTCTCTCTCTCTCTCTTTCTCTCTCTATCCCTATTTCTCTCTCTTTCTCTCTATCCCTATTCTCTCTCTCTCTCTTACTCTCTCTCTATCCCTGTTTCTCTCTCTCTCTCTATCCCTATTTCACCCTCTCTCTCTCTATCCCTATTTCACCCTCTCTCTCTTACTCTCTCTCTCTCTCTATTTCTATCACTCTCTATCCATAATTCTCTCTCTCTCTCTTACTCTTTCTCTATCCCTATTTCTCTCCCTCTCTCTCTTACTCTCTCTCTCTATCCCTATTTCTCTCTCTCTCTTACTCTCTCTCTCTATCCCTATTTTTCTCTCTCTCTTACTCTCTCTCTCTATCCCTATTTTTCTCTCTCTCTCTCTATCCCTATTTCTCTCTCTCTCTTACTCTCTCTATCCCTACTTCTCTCTCTCATTCTCTCTCTATCCCTATTTCTCTCTCTCTCTCTCTATCCCTATTTCTCTCTCTCTCTTACTCTCTCTATCCCTATTTCTCTCTCTCATTCTCTCTCTATCCCTATTTCTCTCTCTCTCTCTCTTTCTCTCTATCCCTATTTCTCTCTCTCTCTCTCTTTCTCTCTATCCCTATTTCTCTCTCTCTCTCTTTCTCTCTATCTCACTCTCTATCCCTATTTCTTTCTCTCTCTCTCTTACTCTCTATCTGTATTTCTCTCTCTTACGCTCTCTCTCTCTCCCTTACTCCCTCACTGTCCGTATTTCTCTCTCTCTCTTACTCTCTTTTTCCCTATTTCTCTCTCTTTCTCTCTATCCATAATTCTCTCTCTCTCTTACTCTCTCTCTCTCCCTATTTCTCTCTCTTACACTCTCTCTATCCCTATTTCTCTCTCTCTCTCTTACTCTCCCTCTCTCTATCCCTATTTCTCTCTCTCTCTCTTACTATCCCTCTCTCTATCCCTATTTCTCTCTCTCTCTCTTACTATCCCTCTCTCTATCCCTATTTCTCTCTCTCTCTCTTACTATCCCTCTCTCTATCCCTATTTCTCTCTCTCTCTCTTACTCTCTCTCTCTCCCTATTTCTCTCTCTCTCTCTTACTCTCCCTCTCTCTATCCCTATTTCTCTCTCTCTATCCCTATTTCTCTCTCTCTCTCTTACTATCCCTCTCTCTATCCCTATTTCTCTCTCTCTCTCTTACTATCCCTCTCTCTATCCCTATTTCTCTCTCTCTCTCTTACTATCCCTCTCTCTATCCCTATTTCTCTCTCTCTCTCTTACTATCCCTCTCTCTATCCCTATTTCTCTCTCTCTCTCTTACTCTCTCTCTCTCCCTATTTCTCTCTCTCTCTCTTACTCTCTATCCCTATTTCTCTCTCTCTCTTACTTTCTCTCTATCCCTATTTCTCTCTCTTTCTCTCTATCCCTATTTCTCTCTCTCTTACTCTATCCCTAATTCTCTCTCTATCCATAATTCTCTCTCTCTTACTCTCTCTCTCTATCCCTATTTCTCTCTCTCTCTCTTACTCTCTCTCTATCCCTATTTCTCTCTCTCTCTCTTACTATCCCTCTCTCTATCCCTATTTCTCTCTCTCTTACTCTCTCTCTCCCTATTTCTCTCTCTCTCTCTTACTCTCTCTCCCTATTTCTCTCTCTCTCTCTTACTCTCTATCCCTATTTCTCTCTCTCTCTCTTACTATCCCTCTCTCTCTATTTCTATCACTCTCTATCCATAATTCTCTCTCTCTCTCTTACTCTTTCTCTATCCCTATTTCTCTCTCTCTTACTCTCTCTCTATCCCTATTTCACTGTCTCTCTCATTCTCTCTCTATCCCTATTTCTCTCTCTTCCTCTCTATCCCTATTTCTCTCTCTCTCTTTCTCTCTATCCCTATTTCTCTCTCTCTCTTTCTCTCTCTTTCTCTCTATCCCTATTTCTCTCTCTCTCTTTCTCTCTATCCCTATTTCTCTCTCTCTCTTTCTCTCTATCCCTATTTCTCTCTCTCTCTCTTTCTCTCTATCCCTATTTCTCTCTCTCTCTTTATCCCTATTTCTCTCTCTCATTCTCTCTCTATCCATATTTCTCTCTCTTCCTCTCTCTCTATCCCTATTTCTCTCTCTTCCTCTCTCTCTATCCCTATTTCTCTCTCTCTCATTCTCTCTCTATCCCTATTTCTCTCTCTCTCATTCTCTCTCTATCCCTATTTCTCTCTCTCTCATTCTCTCTCTATCCCTATTTCTCTCTCTTCCTCTCTCTCTATCCCTATTTCTCTCTCTTCCTCTCTCTCTATCCCTATTTCTCTCTCTTCCTCTCTCTCTATCCCTATTTCTCTCTCTTCCTCTCTCTCTATCCCTATTTCTCTCACTCTCTATCCATATTTCTCTCACTCTCTTACTCTCTCTCTATCCCTATTTCTCTCACTCTCTCTCTCTTACTCTCTCTCTATCCCTATTTCTCTCACTCTCTCTATCCCTATTTCTCTCACCTCTATCCCTATTTCTCTCACCTCTATCCCTATTTCTCTCACTCTGTTACTCTCTATCCCTATTTCTCTCAGTCTCTCTCTCTTACTCTCTCTCTATCCCTATTTCTCTCTCTCTCTCTCTCTTTCTCTCTATCCCTATTTCTCTCTCTCTCATTCTCTCTCTATCCCTATTTCTCTCTCTCTCATTCTCTCTCTATCCCTATTTCTCTCTCTCTCATTCTCTCTCTATCCCTATTTCTCTCTCTCTCTCATTCTCTCTCTATCCCTATTTCTCTCTCTCTCATTCTCTCTCTATCCCTATTTCTCTCTCTTCCTCTCTCTCTATCCCTATTTCTCTCTCTTCCTCTCTCTCTATCCCTATTTCTCTCTCTTCCTCTCTCTCTATCCCTATTTCTCTCTCTTCCTCTCTCTCTATCCCTATTTCTCTCTCTTCCTCTCTCTCTATCCCTATTTCTCTCTCTTCCTCTCTCTCTATCCCTATTTCTCTCTCTTCCTCTCTCTCTATCCCTATTTCTCTCTCTTCCTCTCTCTCTATCCCTATTTCTCTCTCTTCCTCTCTCTCTATCCCTATTTCTCTCTCTTCCTCTCTCTCTATCCCTATTTCTCTCTCTTCCTCTCTCTCTATCCCTATTTCTCTCTCTTCCTCTCTCTCTATCCCTATTTCTCTCACTCTCTCTATCCCTATTTCTCTCACTCTCTCCATCCCTATTTCTCTCTCTCTCATTCTCTCTCTATCCCTATTTCTCTCACTCTCTCTATCCCTATTTCTCTCACTCTCTCTATCCCTATTTCTCTCTCTCTCATTCTCTCTCTATCCCTATTTCTCTCACATCTATCCCTATTTCTCTCACTCTCTATCCATATTTCTCTGACTCTCTATCCCTATTTCTCTCACTCTCTATCCATATTTCTCTGACTCTCTTACTCTCTCTCTATCCTTATTTCTCTCAGTCTCTCTCTCTTACTCTCTATCCCTATTTCTCTCTCTCTCTCTTACTCTCCCTCACTCTATCCCTATTTCTCTCACTCTCTATCCATAATTCTCTCTCTCTCTTACTCTTTCTCTATCCCTATTTCTCTCTCTCTCTCTCTCTCTTACTCTCTCTCTCTCTATCCCTATTTCACTGTCTCTCTCTTACTCTCTCTCTCTATCCCTATTTCACTCTCTCTCTCATTCCCTATTTTTCTCTCTCTCTCTTACTCTCTCTGTATTTCTCACTCTCTTACTCTCTCTCTGTCCCTGTTGCTCTCTCTCTCTCTCTCTTACTCTCTTTTTCCCTATTTCTCCCTCTTTCTCACTCTCACTGACTCTCTCTCTATCCCTATTTCTCTCTCTCTCTCTCTTACTCTCTCTCTCTCTCCCTATTTCTCTCTCTCTCATTCTCTCTCTATCCCTATTTCTCTCACTCTCTCTATCCCTATTTCTCTCACTCTCTCTATCCCTATTTCTCTCACTCTCTCTATCCCTATTTCTCTCACTCTCTCTCTCCCTATTTCTCTCACTCTCTCTCTCCCTATTTCTCTCTCTCTCATTCTCTCTCTATCCCTATTTCTCTCTCTCTCTTTCTCTCTATCCCTATTTCTCTCTCTCTCTCTTACTTTCTCTCTATCCCTATTTCTCTCTCTGACTCTCTACCCCTATTTCTCTCTCTCTCTCTTACTCTCTATCCCTATTGCTCTCTCTCACTCTATCCCTATTTCACCCTCTCTCTCTCTATCCCTAATTCTCTCTCTCTCTCTCTTACTCTCCCTCTCTCTATCCCTATTTCTCTCTCTCTCTCTCTTACTCTCTCTCTATCCCTATTTCTCTCTCTCTCATTCTCTCTCTATCCCTATTTCTCTCTCTTCCTCTCTCTCTATCCCTATTTCTCTCTCTCATTCCCTCTCTATCCCTATTTCTCTCTCTCATTCTCTCTCTATCCCTATTTCTCTCTCTCATTCCCTCTCTATCCCTATTTCTCTCTCTCATTCTCTCTCTATCCCTATTTCTCTCTCTCTCTCGCTTACTCTCCCTCTCTCTATCCCTATTTCTCTCTCTCTCTCTTACTCTTTATCCCTATTTCTCTCCCTCTCTCTCTTACTCTCTCTCTATCCCTATTTCACTGTCTCTCTCTTACTCTCTCTCTCTCTATCCCTATTTCTCTCTCTCATTCTCTCTCTATCCCTATTTCTCTCTCTCATTCCCTCTCTATCCCTATTTCTCTCTCTCATTCTCTCTCTATCCCTATTTCTCTCTCTCATTCCCTCTCTATCCCTATTTCTCTCTCTCATTCTCTCTCTATCCCTATTTCTCTCTCTTCCTCTCTCTCTATCCCTATTTCTCTCTCTCTCTTACTCTCTCTCTATCCCTATTTCTCTCTCTCATTCCCTCTCTATCCCTATTTCTCTCTCTCATTCTCTCTCTATCCCTATTTCTCTCTCTTCCTCTCTCTCTATCCCTATTTCTCTCTCTCTCTTACTCTCTCTCTATCCCTATTTCTCTCTCTCTCTCTCTCTTTCTCTCTATCCCTATTTCTCTCTCTCTCTCTTTCTCTCTCTCATTCTCTCTCTATCCCTATTTCTCTCTCTTCCTCACTCTCTATCCCTATTTCTTTCTCTCTCTCTCTTACTCTCTATCTGTATTTCTCTCTCTTACGCTCTCTCTCTCTCCCTTACTCCCTCACTGTCCGTATTTCTCTCTCTCTCTTACTCTCTTTTTCCCTATTTCTCCCTCTTTCTCACTCTCACTGACTCTCTCTCTATCCCTATTTCTCTCTCTCTCTCTTACT
The DNA here is from genome assembly GCF_036365525.1 of Heterodontus francisci. Classification (NCBI taxonomy): domain Eukaryota; kingdom Metazoa; phylum Chordata; class Chondrichthyes; order Heterodontiformes; family Heterodontidae; genus Heterodontus; species Heterodontus francisci. The sequence goes on along the minus strand of NW_027140743.1, from coordinate 51,115 downwards.
TTCTCTCTATCCCTATTTCTCTCTCTTTCTCTCTATCCCTATTCTCTCTCTCTCTTACTCTCTATCCCTGTTTCTCTCTCGCTCTCTATCCCTATTTCACCCTCTCTCTCTCTATCCCTAATTCTCTCTCTATCCATAATTCTCTCTCTCTCTTACTCTCTCTCTCTCCCTATTTCTCTCTCTCTCTCTTACTTTCTCTCTATCCCTATTTCTCTCTCTTTCTCTCTGACTCTCTACCCCTATTTCTCTCTCTCTCTCTTACTTTCTCTCTATCCCTATTTCTCTCTCTTTCTCTCTATCCCTATTCTCTCTCTCTCTTACTCTCTATCCCTGTTTCTCTCTCTCACTCTATCCCTATTTCTCTCTCTCACTCTATCCCTATTTCACCCTCTCTCTCTCTATCCCTGATTCTCTCTCTCTCTTACTCTCTCTCTATCCCTATTTCTCTCTCTCTCTTACTCTCTCTCTATCCCTATTTCTCTCTCTCTCTCTCTCTTTCTCTCTATCCCTATTTCTCTCTCTCTCTCTTTCTCTCTCTCATTCTCTCTCTATCCCTATTTCTCTCTCTTCCTCACTCTCTATCCCTATTTCTTTCTCTCTCTCTCTTACTCTCTATCTGTATTTCTCTCTCTTACGCTCTCTCTCTCTCCCTTACTCCCTCACTGTCCGTATTTCTCTCTCTCTCTTACTCTCTTTTTCCCTATTTCTCCCTCTTTCTCACTCTCACTGACTCTCTCTCTATCCCTATTTCTCTCTCTCTCTCTTACTTTCTCTCTATCCCTATTTCTCTCTCTTTCTCTCTATCCCTATTCTCTCTCTCTCTTACTCTCTATCCCTGTTTCTCTCTCGCTCTCTATCCCTATTTCACCCTCTCTCTCTCTATCCCTAATTCTCTCTCTATCCATAATTCTCTCTCTCTCTTACTCTCTCTCTCTCCCTATTTCTCTCTCTCTCTCTTACTTTCTCTCTATCCCTATTTCTCTCTCTTTCTCTCTGACTCTCTACCCCTATTTCTCTCTCTCTCTCTTACTTTCTCTCTATCCCTATTTCTCTCTCTTTCTCTCTATCCCTATTCTCTCTCTCTCTTACTCTCTATCCCTGTTTCTCTCTCTCACTCTATCCCTATTTCTCTCTCTCACTCTATCCCTATTTCACCCTCTCTCTCTCTATCCCTGATTCTCTCTCTCTCTTACTCTCTCTCTATCCGTATTTCTCTCTCTTACACTCTCTCTATCCCTATTTCTCTCTCTTACACTCTCTCTATCCCTATTTCTCTCTCTCTCTCTTACTCTCCCTCTCTCTATCCCTATTTCTCTCTCTCTCTCTTACTATCCCTCTCTCTATTTCTCTATCTCTCTCTCTCGATCCCTATTTCTCTCTCTCTCTCTCTCTCTAACCCTATTTCTCTCTATCTCTCTCTCTTACTCTCTCTATCCCTATTTCTCTCTATCTCTTTCTCTCTATCCCTATTTCTCTCTCTCTCTTTCTCTCTATCCCTATTTCTCTCTCTCATTCTCTCTCTATCCCTATTTCTCTCTCTTCCTCTCTCTCTATCCCTATTTCTCTCACTCTCTCTATCCCTATTTCTCTCACTCTCTCTATCCCTATTTCTCTCACCTCTATCCCTATTTCTCTCACTCTCTATCCATATTTCTCTCACTCTCTATCCATATTTCTCTCACTCTCTTACTCTCTCTCTATCCCTATTTCTCTCTCTCTCTCTTACTCTCCCTCACTCTATCCCTATTTCTCTCTCTCTCTCTCTTACTCTCCCTCACTCTATCCCTATTTCTCTCTCTCTCTCTCTTACTCTCTCTCTATCCCTATTTCTCTCACTCTCTATCCATAATTCTCTCTCTCTCTCTTACTCTCTCTCTATCCCTATTTCTCTCAGTCTCTCTCTCTTACTCTCTCTCTATCCCTATTTCTCTCAGTCTCTCTCTCTTACTCTCTCTCTATCCCTATTTCTCTCTCTCTCTCTTACTCTCCCTCACTCTATCCCTATTTCTCTCTCTCTCTCTCTTACTCTCTCTCTATCCCTATTTCTCTCACTCTCTATCCATAATTCTCTCTCTCTCTCTTACTCTCTCTCTATCCCTATTTCTCTCAGTCTCTCTCTCTTACTCTCTCTCTATCCCTATTTCTCTCTCTCTCTCTCTCTCTCTCTATCCCTATTTCTCTCAGTCTCTCTCTCTTACTCTCTCTCTATCCCTATTTCTCTCTCTCTCTCTTACTCTCCCTCACTCTATCCCTATTTCTCATTCTCTCTCTCTTACTCTCTCTCTATCCCTATTTCTCTCACTCTCTATCCCTATTTCACTGTCTCTCTCTTACTCTCTCTCTCTATCCCTATTTCTCTCTCTCTCTCTCTTTCTCTCTCTCTATCCCTATTTCTCTCACTCTCTATCCATAATTCTCTCTCTCTCTCTTACTCTTTCTCTATCCCTATTTCTCTCTCTCTCTATCCCTATTTCACTGTCTCTCTCTTACTCTCTCTCTATCCCTATTTCTCTCACTCTCTCTCTTACTCTCCCTCTCTCTATCCCTATTTCTCTCTCTCTCTCTCTTACTCTCCCTCTCTCTATCCCTATTTCTCTCTCTCTCTATCCATAATTCTCTCTCTCTCTCTTTATCCCTATTTCTCTCCCTCTCTCTCTTACTCTCTCTCGTTCCCTATTTCTCTCTCTCTCTTACTCTCTCTCTATCCCTATTTCTCTCTCTCTCTTACTCTCTCTCTATCCCTATTTCTCTCTCTCTCTCTTCCTCTCTCTATCCCTATTTCTCTCTCTTCCTCACTCTCTATCCCTATTTCTTTCTCTCTCTCTTCCTCTCTCTATCCCTATTTCTCTCTCTTCCTCACTCTCTATCCCTATTTCTTTCTCTCTCTCTCTTACTCTCTATCTGTATTTCTCTCTCTTACGCTCTCTCTCTCCCTTACTCCCTCACTGTCCGTATTTCTCTCTCTCTCTCTTACTCTCTTTTTCCCTATTTCTCCCTCTTTCTCACTCTCACTGACTCTCTCTCTATCCCTATTTCTCTCTCTCTCTCTCTCCCTATTTCTCCCTCTTTCTCACTCTCACTGACTCTCTCTCTATCCCTATTTCTCTCTCTCTCTCTCCCTATTTCTCTCTCTATATCCCTATTTCTCTCTCTCTCTTACTCTCTCTCTATCCCTGTTTCTCTCTCGCTCTCTTACTTTCTCTCTATCCCTATTTCTCTCTCTTTCTCTCTATCCCTATTCTCTCTCTCTCTTACTCTCTCTCTATCCCTATTTCTCTCTCTTCCTCTCTCTCTATCCCTATTTCTCTCACTCTCTCTATCCCTATTTCTCTCACTCTCTTTCTCTCTATCCCTATTTCTCTCTCTCATTCTCTCTCTATCCCTATTTCTCTCTCTCTCTCTCTCTATCCTTTTTTCTCTCTCTCTCTTACTTTCTCTCTATCCCTATTTCTCTCTCTTTCTCTCTATCCCTATTCTCTCTCTCTCTTACTCTCTCTCTATCCCTGTTTCTCTCTCGCTCTCTCTGACTCTCTACCCCTATTTCTCTCTCTCTTACTCTCTATCCCTATTTCTCTCTCTCTCTCTATCCCTATTTCACCCTCTCTCTCTCTATCCCTAATTCTCTCTCTATCCATAATTCTCTCTCTATCCATAATTCTCTCTCTATCCATAATTCTCTCTCTCTCCCTATTTCTCTCTCTCTCTCTTACTCTCTCTCTATCCCTATTTCTCTCTCTCTCTCTCTATCCCTATTTCTCTCTCTCTCTTACTCTCTCTATCCCTATTTCTCTCTCTCATTCTCTCTCTATCCCTATTTCTCTCTCTCATTCTCTCTCTATCCCTATTTCTCTCTCTTCCTCTCTCTCTATCCCTATTTCTCTCTATCTCTCTCTATCCCTATTTCTCTCTATCTGTATTTCTCTCTCTTACGCTCTCTCTCTCCCTTACTCCCTCACTGTCCGTATTTCTCTCTCTCTCTCTTACTCTTTATCCCTATTTCTCTCCCTCTCTCTCTTACTCTCTCTCTATCCCTATTTCACTGTCTCTCTCTTACTCTCTCTCTCTCTATCCCTATTTCTCTCTCTCATTCTCTCTCTATCCCTATTTCTCTCTCTCATTCCCTCTCTATCCCTATTTCTCTCTCTCATTCTCTCTCTATCCCTATTTCTCTCTCTCATTCCCTCTCTATCCCTATTTCTCTCTCTCATTCTCTCTCTATCCCTATTTCTCTCTCTTCCTCTCTCTCTATCCCTATTTCTCTCTCTCTCTTACTCTCTCTCTATCCCTATTTCTCTCTCTCATTCCCTCTCTATCCCTATTTCTCTCTCTCATTCTCTCTCTATCCCTATTTCTCTCTCTTCCTCTCTCTCTATCCCTATTTCTCTCTCTCTCTTACTCTCTCTCTATCCCTATTTCTCTCTCTCTCTCTTTCTCTCTCTCATTCTCTCTCTATCCCTATTTCTCTCTCTTCCTCACTCTCTATCCCTATTTCTTTCTCTCTCTCTCTTACTCTCTATCTGTATTTCTCTCTCTTACGCTCTCTCTCTCTCCCTTACTCCCTCACTGTCCGTATTTCTCTCTCTCTCTTACTCTCTTTTTCCCTATTTCTCCCTCTTTCTCACTCTCACTGACTCTCTCTCTATCCCTATTTCTCTCTCTCTCTCTTACTTTCTCTCTATCCCTATTTCTCTCTCTTTCTCTCTATCCCTATTCTCTCTCTCTCTTACTCTCTATCCCTGTTTCTCTCTCGCTCTCTATCCCTATTTCACCCTCTCTCTCTCTATCCCTAATTCTCTCTCTATCCATAATTCTCTCTCTCTCTTACTCTCTCTCTCTCCCTATTTCTCTCTCTCTCTCTTACTTTCTCTCTATCCCTATTTCTCTCTCTTTCTCTCTGACTCTCTACCCCTATTTCTCTCTCTCTCTCTTACTTTCTCTCTATCCCTATTTCTCTCTCTTTCTCTCTATCCCTATTCTCTCTCTCTCTTACTCTCTATCCCTGTTTCTCTCTCTCACTCTATCCCTATTTCTCTCTCTCACTCTATCCCTATTTCACCCTCTCTCTCTCTATCCCTGATTCTCTCTCTCTCTTACTCTCTCTCTATCCCTATTTCTCTCTCTTACACTCTCTCTATCCCTATTTCTCTCTCTTACACTCTCTCTATCCCTATTTCTCTCTCTCTCTCTTACTCTCCCTCTCTCTATCCCTATTTCTCTCTCTCTCTCTTACTATCCCTCTCTCTATTTCTCTATCTCTCTCTCTCGATCCCTATTTCTCTCTCTCTCTCTCTCTCTAACCCTATTTCTCTCTATCTCTCTCTCTTACTCTCTCTATCCCTATTTCTCTCTATCTCTTTCTCTCTATCCCTATTTCTCTCTCTCTCTTTCTCTCTATCCCTATTTCTCTCTCTCATTCTCTCTCTATCCCTATTTCTCTCTCTTCCTCTCTCTCTATCCCTATTTCTCTCACTCTCTCTATCCCTATTTCTCTCACTCTCTCTATCCCTATTTCTCTCACCTCTATCCCTATTTCTCTCACTCTCTATCCATATTTCTCTCACTCTCTTACTCTCTCTCTATCCCTATTTCTCTCTCTCTCTCTTACTCTCCCTCACTCTATCCCTATTTCTCTCTCTCTCTCTCTTACTCTCCCTCACTCTATCCCTATTTCTCTCTCTCTCTCTCTTACTCTCTCTCTATCCCTATTTCTCTCACTCTCTATCCATAATTCTCTCTCTCTCTCTTACTCTCTCTCTATCCCTATTTCTCTCAGTCTCTCTCTCTTACTCTCTCTCTATCCCTATTTCTCCCAGTCTCTCTCTCTTACTCTCTCTCTATCCCTATTTCTCTCTCTCTCTCTTACTCTCCCTCACTCTATCCCTATTTCTCTCTCTCTCTCTCTCTTACTCTCTATCCCTATTTCTCTCACTCTCTATCCATAATTCTCTCTCTCTCTCTTACTCTCTCTCTATCCCTATTTCTCTCAGTCTCTCTCTCTTACTCTCTCTCTATCCCTATTTCTCTCTCTCTCTCTCTCTCTCTCTATCCCTATTTCTCTCAGTCTCTCTCTCTTACTCTCTCTCTATCCCTATTTCTCTCTCTCTCTCTTACTCTCCCTCACTCTATCCCTATTTCTCATTCTCTCTCTCTTACTCTCTCTCTATCCCTATTTCTCTCACTCTCTATCCCTATTTCACTGTCTCTCTCTTACTCTCTCTCTCTATCCCTATTTCTCTCTCTCTCTCTCTTTCTCTCTCTCTATCCCTATTTCTCTCACTCTCTATCCATAATTCTCTCTCTCTCTCTTACTCTTTCTCTATCCCTATTTCTCTCTCTCTCTATCCCTATTTCACTGTCTCTCTCTTACTCTCTCTCTATCCCTATTTCTCTCACTCTCTCTCTTACTCTCCCTCTCTCTATCCCTATTTCTCTCTCTCTCTCTCTTACTCTCCCTCTCTCTATCCCTATTTCTCTCTCTCTCTATCCATAATTCTCTCTCTCTCTCTTTATCCCTATTTCTCTCCCTCTCTCTCTTACTCTCTCTCGTTCCCTATTTCTCTCTCTCTCTTACTCTCTCTCTATCCCTATTTCTCTCTCTCTCTTACTCTCTCTCTATCCCTATTTCTCTCTCTCTCTCTTCCTCTCTCTATCCCTATTTCTCTCTCTTCCTCACTCTCTATCCCTATTTCTTTCTCTCTCTCTCTTACTCTCTATCTGTATTTCTCTCTCTTACGCTCTCTCTCTCCCTTACTCCCTCACTGTCCGTATTTCTCTCTCTCTCTCTTACTCTCTTTTTCCCTATTTCTCCCTCTTTCTCACTCTCACTGACTCTCTCTCTATCCCTATTTCTCTCTCTCTCTCTCCCTATTTCTCCCTCTTTCTCACTCTCACTGACTCTCTCTCTATCCCTATTTCTCTCTCTCTCTCTCCCTATTTCTCTCTCTATATCCCTATTTCTCTCTCTCTCTTACTCTCTCTCTATCCCTGTTTCTCTCTCGCTCTCTTACTTTCTCTCTATCCCTATTTCTCTCTCTTACTCTCTCTCTATCCCTATTTCTCTCTCTTCCTCTCTCTCTATCCCTATTTCTCTCACTCTCTCTATCCCTATTTCTCTCACTCTCTTTCTCTCTATCCCTATTTCTCTCTCTCATTCTCTCTCTATCCCTATTTCTCTCTCTCTCTCTCTCTATCCTTTTTTCTCTCTCTCTCTTACTTTCTCTCTATCCCTATTTCTCTCTCTTTCTCTCTATCCCTATTCTCTCTCTCTCTTACTCTCTCTCTATCCCTGTTTCTCTCTCGCTCTCTCTGACTCTCTACCCCTATTTCTCTCTCTCTTACTCTCTATCCCTATTTCTCTCTCTCTCTCTATCCCTATTTCACCCTCTCTCTCTCTATCCCTAATTCTCTCTCTATCCATAATTCTCTCTCTATCCATAATTCTCTCTCTATCCATAATTCTCTCTCTCTCCCTATTTCTCTCTCTCTCTCTTACTCTCTCTCTATCCCTATTTCTCTCTCTCTCTCTCTATCCCTATTTCTCTCTCTCTCTTACTCTCTCTATCCCTATTTCTCTCTCTCATTCTCTCTCTATCCCTATTTCTCTCTCTCATTCTCTCTCTATCCCTATTTCTCTCTCTTCCTCTCTCTCTATCCCTATTTCTCTCTATCTCTCTCTATCCCTATTTCTCTCTATCTGTATTTCTCTCTCTTACGCTCTCTCTCTCCCTTACTCCCTCACTGTCCGTATTTCTCTCTCTCTCTCTTACTCTCTTTTTCCCTATTTCTCCCTCTTTCTCACTCTCACTGACTCTCTCTCTATCCCTATTTCTCTCTCTCTCTTACTTTCTCTCTATCCCTATTTCTCTCTCTTTCTCTCTATCCCTATTCTCTCTCTCTCTTACTCTCTCTCTATCCCTGTTTCTCTCTCGCTCTCTCTGACTCTCTACCCCTATTTCTCTCTCTCTCTCTCACTCTCTATCCCTATTTCTCTCTCTCTCTCTATCCCTATTTCACCCTCTCTCTCTGTATCCCTAATTCTCTCTCTATCCATAATTCTCTCTCTCTCTTACTCTCTCTCTCTCCCTATTTCTCTCTCTCTCTTACTCTCTCTCTATCCCTATTTCTCTCCCTCTCTTACTCTCTCTCTATCCCTATTTCACTGTCTCTCGCTTACTCTCTCTCTCTATCCCTATTTCACTGTCTCTCGCTTACTCTCTCTCTCTATCCCTATTTCTCTCTCTCTCTCTTTATCCCTATTTCTCTCTCTCTCTTACTCTCTCTCTATCCCTATTTCTCTCTCTCTCTCTCTATCCCTATTTCTCTCTCTCTCTTACTCTCTCTATCCGTATTTCTCTCTCTTCCTCTCTCTCTATCCCTATTTCTCTCCATCTCTCTCTATCCCTATTTCTCTCTCTCTCTTACTCTCTCTCTATCCCTATTTCTCTCTCTCATTCTCTCTCTATCCCTATTTCTCTCTCTATCCCTATTTCTCTCTCTATCCCTATTTCTCTCTCTTCCCCTCTCTCTATCCCTATTTCTCTCTATCTCTCTCTATCCCTATTTCTCTCTCTCTCTTACTCTCTCTATCCCTATTTCTCTCTCTCATTCTCTCTCTATCCCTATTTCTCTCTCTTCCTCTCTCTCTATCCCTATTTCTCTCTATCTCTCTTTCTCTCTATCCCTATTTCTCTTTCTCTCTCTCATTCTCTCTCTATCCCTATTTCTCTCTCTTCCTCTCTCTCTATCCCTATTTCTTTCTCTCTCTCTCTTACTCTCTATCTGTATTTCTCTCTCTTACTCTCTCTCTGTCCCTATTGCTCTCTCTCTCTCCCTTACTCCCTCACTGTCCGTATTTCTCTCTCTCTCTCTCTCTTGTTCCCTATTTCTCCCTCTTTCTCACTCTCACTGACTCTCTCTCCATCCCTATTTCTCTGTCTCTCCCTCTTACTCTCTTTCGATCCCTATTTCTCTCTCTCTCTCTATCCCTATTTCTCTCTCTCTCTCTCTATCCCTATTTCTCTCTCTCTCTCTTTCTCTCTATCCCTATTTCTCTCTCTATCCCTATTTCTCTCCCTCTCTTACTCTCTCTCTATCCCTGTATCTCTCTCTCTCTATCCCTATTTCTCTCTCTCTCTATCCCTATTTCTCTCTCTCTCTATCCCTGTTTCTCTCTCTCTCTATCCCTGTTTCTCTCTCTCTCTATCCCTGTTTCTCTCTCTCTCTATCCCTGTTTCTCTCTCTCTATATCCCTGTTTCTCTCTCTCTCTCTCTTACTCTCTATCTGTATTTCTCTCTCTTACTCTCCCTCTGTCCCTATTGCTCTCTCTCTCTCCCTTACTCCCTCACTGTCCGTATTTCTCTCTCTCTCTCTTACTCTCTTTTTCCCTTTTTCTCCCTCTTTCTCTCTCACTGACTCTCTCTCTATCCCTATTTCTCTGTCTCTCCCTCTTACTCTCTTTCGATCCCTATTTCTCTCTCTCTATCCCTGCTTCTCTCTCTCTATCCCTATTTCTCTCTCTCTATCCCTATTTCTCTCTCTCTCTCTCTCTCTATTTCTCTCTATCCCTATTTCTCTCTCTCTCTCTCCCTATTTCTCTCTCTCTCTTACTCTCTCTCTATCCCTGTATCTCTCTCTATCCCTATTTCTCTCTCTCTCTCTCTTACTCTCTCTCTATCCCTATTTTTCTCTCTCTATCCCTATTTCTCTCTCTCTCTTACTCTCTCTCTATCCCTGTATCTCTTTCTCTCTATCCATATTTCTCTCTCTCTATCCCTATTTCTCACTCTCTCTTTCCCTATTTCTCTCTCTTTCCCTATTTCTCTCTCTCTCTTTCCCTATTTCTCTCTCTCTCTTTCCCTATTTCTCTCTCTCTCTTTCCCTATTTCTCTCTCTCTCTTTCCCTATTTCTATCCCTATTTCTCTCTCTTACTTTCTCTGTTTCTCTCTCTCTCTTACTCTCTCTCCATCCCTATTTCTCTCTCTCTATCCCTATTTCTCTCTCTCTCTTACTCTCTCTCTATCCCTATTTCTCTCTCTCTCTCTCTTTCTCTCTATCCCTATTTCTCTCTCTCTCTCTTTCTCTCTCTTCCTCACTCTCTATCCCTATTTCTTTCTCTCTCTCTCTTACTCTCTATCTGTATTTCTCTCTCTTACGCTCTCTCTCTCTCCCTTACTCCCTCACTGTCCGTATTTCTCTCTCTCTCTCTTACTTTCTCTCTATCCCTATTTCTCTCTCTTTCTCTCTATCCCTATTCTCTCTCTCTCTTACTCTCTCTCTATCCCTGTTTCTCTCTCGCTCTCTCTGACTCTCTACCCCTATTTCTCTCTCTCTCTCTTACTCTCTATCCCTATTTCTCTCTCTCTCTCTTACTCTCTATCCCTATTTCTCTCTCTCTCTCTATCCCTATTTCACCCTCTCTCTCTCTATCCATAATTCTCTCTCTCTCTCTTACTCTTTCTCTATCCCTATTTCTCTCCCTCTCTCTCTTACTCTCTCTCTATCCCTATTTCACTGTCTCTCGCTTACTCTCTCTCTCTATCCCTATTTCTCTCTCTCTCTTACTCTCTCTCTATCCCTATTTCTCTCTCTCTCTCTTACTCTCTCTCTATCCCTATTTCTCTCTCTCTCTCTCTTACTCTCTCTCTATCCCTATTTCTCTCTCTCTCTCTATCCCTATTTCTCTCTCTCTCTTACTCTCTCTATCCCTATTTCTCTCTCTCATTCTCTCTCTATCCCTATTTCTCTCTCTCATTCTCTCTCTATCCCTATTTCTCTCTCTCATTCTCTCTCTATCCCTATTTCTCTCTCTTCCTCTCTCTCTATCCCTATTTCTCTCTATCTCTCTCTTTCTCTCTATCCCTATTTCTCTTTCTCTCTCTCATTCTCTCTCTATCCCTATTTCTCTCTCTTCCTCTCTCTCTATCCCTATTTCTTTCTCTCTCTCTCCCTTACTCCCTCACTGTCCGTATTTCTCTCTCTCTCTCTTACTCTTTTTCCCTATTTCTCCCTCTTTCTCACTTTCGATCCCTATTTCTCTCTCTCTCTCTATCCCTATTTCTCTCTCTCTCTCTCTATCCCTATTTCTCTCTCTCTCTCTCTATCCCTATTTCTCTCTCTATCCCTATTTCTCTCTCTCTCTTACTCTCTCTCTATCCCTGTATCTCTCTCTATCCCTATTTCTCTCTCTATCCCTATTTCTCTCTCTCTCTTACTCTCTCTCTATCCCTGTATCTCTCTCTATCCCTATTTCTCTCTCTCTCTTACTCTCTCTCTATCCCTGTATCTCTCTCTCTCTATCCCTATTTCTCTCTCTCTCTATCCCTATTTCTCTCTCTCTCTATCCCTATTTCTCTCTCTCTCTTACTCTCTCTCTCTATCCCTATTTCTCTTTCTCTCTAACCCTATTTCTCTTTCTCTCTAACCCTGTTTCTCTCTATCTCTCTCTTTCTCTCTATCCCTATTTCTCTTTCTCTCTCTCATTCTCTCTCTATCCCTATTTCTCTCTCTTCCTCTCTCTCTATCCCTATTTCTTTCTCTCTCTCTCTTACTCTCTATCTGTATTTCTCTCTCTTACTCTCTCTGTCCCAATTGCTCTCTCTCTCTCTCTCCCTTACTCCCTCACTGTCCGTATTTCTCTCTCTCTCTCTTACTCTCTTTTTCCCTATTTCTCCCTCTTTCTCACTCTCACTGACTCTCTCTCCATCCCTATTTCTCTGTCTCTCCCTCTTACTCTCTTTCGATCCCTATTTCTCTCTCTCTCTCTATCCCTATTTCTCTCTCTCTCTCTTTCTCTCTATCCCTATTTCTCTCTCTATCCCTATTTCTCTCTCTATCCCTATTTCTCTCTCTAAACCCTATTTCTCTCTCTCTCTTACTCTCTCTCTATCCCTATTTCTCTCTCTCTCTTACTCTCTCTCTATCCCTGTATCTCTCTCTCTCTCTATCCCTATTTCTCTCTCTCTCTATCCCTATTTCTCTCTCTCTCTTCCCAATTTCTCTCTGCTCTCTATCCCTGATTTCTCTCTCTCTCTATCCCTATTTCTCTCTCTCTCTATCCTATTTCGCTCTCTCTCTTACTCTCTCTCTCTAAGCCTATTTCTCTCTCTCTCTATCCCTTTTCTCTCTCTCTCTATCCCTGTTTCTCTCTCTCTCTATTCCTCTTTTCTCTCTCTCTCTCTCCTTACTCTCTCTCTATCCCGATTTCTCTCTCTCTCTTACTCTCTCTCTCTATCCCTATTTCTACTTTCTCTCTATCCCTGTTCTTCTCTCTCTCTATCCCTGTTTCTCTCTCTCTCTATCCCTGGTTCTCTCTTCTCTCTCTATCCCTATTTCTCTCTCGTCTTCTCTCTCTCTCTATCCCTATTTCTCTCTCTTCCTCTCTCTCTATCCCTATTTCTCTCTCTTCCTCTCTCCTATCCCTATTTCTCTCTATCTCTCTCTCTTCTCTCTATCCCTATTTCTCTTTCTCTCTCTCATTCTCTCTCTATCCCTATTCTCTCTCTTCCTCTCTCTCTATCCTATTTCTTTCTCTCTCTCTCCTTACTCCCCTCACTGTCCGTATTCTCTCTCTCTCTCTTACTCTTTTTCCCTATTTCTCCCTCTTTCTCACTTTCGATCCCTATTTCTCTCTCTCTCTCTATCCCTATTTCTCTCTCTCTTCTCTCTATCCCTATTTCTCTCTCTCTCTCTCTATCCCTAGATTCTCTCTCTATCCCTATTTCTCTCTCTCTCTTTCTCTCTCTCTATCCCTGTATCTCTCTCTATCCCTATTTCTCTCTCTCTCTTACTCTCTCTCTATCCCTGTATCTCTCTCTATCCCTATTTCTCTCTCTCTCTTACTCTCTCTCTATCCCTGTATCTCTCTCTATCCCTATTTCTGCTCTCTCTCTCTTACTCTCTCTCTATCCCTGTATCTCTCTCTCTCTATCCCTATTTCTCTCTCTCTCTATCCCTATTTCTCTCTCTCTCTATCCCTATTCTCTCTCTCTCTTACTCTCTCTCTCTATCCCTATTTCTCTTTCTCTCTAACCCTATTTCTCATTCTCTCTAACCCTGTTTCTCTCTATCTCTCTCTTCTCTCTATCCCTATTTCTCTTTCTCTCTCTCATTCTCTCTCTATCCCTATTTCTCTCTCTTCCTCTCTCTCTATCCCTATTTCTTTCTCTCTCTCTCTTACTCTCTATCTGTATTTCTCTCTCTTACTCTCTCTCTGTCCCAATTGCTCTCTCTCTCTCTCTCCCTTACTCCCTCACTGTCCGTATTTCTCTCTCTCTCTCTTACTCTCTTTTTCCCTAATTCTCCCTCTTTCTCACTCTCACTGACTCTCTCTCCATCCCTATTTCTCTGTCTCTCCCTCTTACTCTCTTTCGTCCCTATTTCTCTCTCTCTCTCTATCCCTATTTCTCTCTCTCTCTCTTTCTCTCTATCCCTATTTCTCTCTCTATCCCTATTTCTCTCTCTATCCCTATTTCTCTCTCTCTCTTACTCTCTCTCTATCCCTGTATCTCTCTCTATCCCTATTTCTCTCTCTCTCTTACTCTCTCTCTATCCCTGTATCTCTCTCTCTCTCTATCCCTATTTCTCTCTCTCTCTATCCCTATTTCTCTCTCTCTCTATCCCTATTTCTCTCTCTCTCTTACTCTCTCTCTTCTATCCCTATTCTCTCTCTCTCTATCCCTGTTTCTCTCTCTCTCTATCCCTGTTTCTCTCTCTCTCTATCCCTGTTTCTCTCTCTCTCTCTCTTACTCTCTCTCTATCCGATTTCTCTCTCTCTCTTACTCTCTCTCTCTATCCCTATTTCTCTTTCTCTCTATCCCTGTTCTCTCTCTCTCTATCCCTGTTTCTCTCTCTCTCTATCCCTGTTTCTCTCTCTCTCTATCCCTATTTCTCTCTCTTCCTCTCTCTCTATCCCTATTTCTCTCTCTTCCTCTCTCTATCCCTATTTCTCTCTCTCCTCTCTCTCTATCCCTATTTCTCTCTATCTCTCTCTTTCTCTCTATCCCTATTTCTCTTTCTCTCTCTCATTCTCTCTCTTATCCCTATTTCTCTCTCTTCCTCTCTCTCTATCCCTATTTCTTTCTCTCTCTCTCCCTTACTCCCTCACTGTCCGTATTTCTCTCTCTCTCTCTTACTCTTTTCCCTATTTCTCCCTCTTTCTCACTTTCGATCCCTATTTCTCTCTCTCTCTCTATCCTATTTCTCTCTCTCTCTCTCTATCCCTATTCTCTCTCTCTCTCTCTATCCCTATTTCTCTCTCTATCCCTATTTCTCTCTCTCTCTTACTCTCTCTCTATCCCTGTATCTCTCTCTATCCCTATTTCTCTCTCTCTCTTACTCTCTCTCTATCCCTGTATCTCTCTCTCTCTATCCCTATTTCTCTCTCTCTCTATCCTATTCTCTCTCTCTCTATCCCATTTCTCTCTCTCTCTTACTCTTCTCTCTATCCCTATTCTCTTTCTCTCTAACCCTATTTCTCATTCTCTCTAACCCTGTTTCTCTCTATCTCTCTCTTTCTCTCTATCCCTATTTCTCTTTTCTCTCTCCTCATTCTCTCTCTATCCCTATTTCTCTCTCTTCCTCTCTCTCTATCCCTATTTCTTTCTCTCTCTCTCTTACTCTCTATCTGTATTTCTCTCTCTTACTCTCTCTCTGTCCCAATTGCTCTCTCTCTCTCTCTCCCTTACTCCCTCACTGTCCGTATTTCTCTCTCTCTCTCTTACTCTCTTTTTCCCTATTCTCTCCTCTTTCTCACTCTCACTGACTCTCTCTCATCCCTATTTCTCTGTCTCTCCCTCTTACTCTCTTTCGATCCCTATTTCTCTCTCTCTCTCTATCCCTATTCTCTCTCTCTCTCTTTCCTCTCTATCCCTATTTCTCTCTCTATCCCTATTTCTCTCTCTATCCCTATTTCTCTCTCTCTCTTACTCTCTCTCTATCCTGTATCTCTCTCTATCCCTATTCTCTCTCTCTTACTCTCTCTCTATCCTGTATCTCTCTCTCTCTCTATCCCTATTTCTCTCTCTCTCTATCCCTATTTCTCTCTCTCTCTATCCCTATTTCTCTCTCTCTATCCCTATTTCTCTCTCTCTCTATCCCTATTTCTCTTTCTCTCTATCCCTGTTTCTCTCTCTCTCTATCCTGTTTCTCTCTCTCTCTATCCCTGTTTCTCTCTCTCTCTCTTACTCTCTCTCTATCCCGATTTCTCTCTCTCTCTTACTCCTCTCTCTCTATCCCTATTTCTCTCTCTCTCTATCCCTGTTTCTCTCTCTCTCTATCCCTGTTTCTCTCTCTCTCTATCCCTGTTTCTCTCTCTCTCTATCCCTGTTTCTCTCTCTCTCTATCCCTGTTCTCTCTCTCTCTCTTACTCTCTCTCTATCCCGATTTCTCTCTCTCTATCCGATTTCTCTCTCTCTCTCTCTCTATCCCTATTTCTCTCTCTCTCTCTCTCTATCCCTATTTTCTCTCTCTCTTCTCTCTCTATCCGTATTCTCTCTCTCTCTCTTCAATCCGTATTTCTCTCTCTCTCTCTCTTTCTCTCTATCCCTATTTCTCTCTCTCTCTCTCTTCTCTCTATCCCTATTTCTCTCTCTCTCTCTCTCTATCCCTATTTCTCTCTCTCTCTATCCCTATTCTCTCTCTCTCTCTCTCTATCCCTATTTCTCTCTCTCTCTCTCTCTATCCGTATTCTCTCTCTCTCTCTCTTCTCTCTATCCCTATTTCTCTCTCTCTCTCTCTCTCTCTCTATCCCTATTTCTCTCTCTCTCTCTCTCTATCCCTATTTCTCTCTCTCTCTCTATCCCTATTTCTCTCTCTCTCTCTATCCCTATTTCTCTCTCTCCTCTCTTCTCTCTATCCCTATTTCTCTCTCTCTCTCTCTCTCTCTATCCCTATTTCTCTCTCTCTCTCTATCCCTGTTTCTCTCTCTCTCTCTTCTCTCTCTCTCTATCCCTGTTTCTCTCTCTCTTACTCTCTCTATCCCTATTTCTCTCCTTACTTTCTCTGTTTCTCTCTCTCTCTCTATCCCTGTTTCTCTCTCTCTCTCTCTCTCTCTCTTCTCTATCCCTGTTCTCTCTCTCTCTCTCTCTATCCCAATTTCTCTCTCTCTCTCTATCCCTATTTCTCTCTCTCTCTCTCTTTCTCTCCCTATTTCTCTCTCTCTCTCTCTTCTCTCTCTCTCTATCCCTGTTTCTCTCTCTCTCTCTTTCTCTCTCTCTCTATCCCTATTTCTCTCTCTCTCTCTATCCCTATTTCCTCTCTCTCTCTCTTTCTCTCTATCCCTATTTCTCTCTCTCTCTCTCTCTTTCTCTCTCTCTCTATCCCTGTTTCTCTCTCTCTCTCTCTCTCTCTCTTACTCTCTCTATCCCTATTTCTCTCTCTTACTTTCTCTGTTTCTCTCTCTGTCTTACTCTCTCTCTATCCCTATTTCTCTCTCTCTCTCTCTATCCCTATTTCTCTCTCTCTCTCTCTTTCTCTCTATCCCTATTTCTCTCTCTCTCTCTCTCTCTCATTCTCTCTCTTTCCCTATTTCTCTCTCTCTCTTCTCTCTCTCTCTCATTTCTCTCTCTTTCCCTATTTCCTCTCTCTTCCTCACTCTCTATCCCTATTTCTCTGTCTCTCCCTATTACTCTCTTTCGATCCCTATTTCTCTCTCTCTATCCCTATTTCTCTCTCATTCTCTCTCTATCCCTATTTCTCTCTCTTACTCTCTCTCTGTCCCTATTGCTCTCCTCTCTCTCTCCCTTACTCCCTCACTGTCCGTATTTCTCTCTCTCTCTCTCTTGCTCTCTTTTTCCCTATTTCTCCCTCTTTCTCACTCTCACTGACTCTCTCTCTATCCCTATTTCTCTGTCTCTCCCTCTTACTCTCTTTCGATCCTATTTCTCTCTCTCTATCCCTATTTCTCTCTCTCTCTACTCTCTCTCTATCCCTATTCTCTCTCTCTCTCTCTATCCCTATTTCTCTCTCTCTCTTACTCTCTCTCTCTATCCCTATTTCTCTCTCTCTCTACTCTCTCTCTCTATCCCTATTTCTCTCTCTCTCTCTCTATCCCTATTTCTCTCTCTCTCTCTCTCTATCCGTATTTCTCTCTCTTCCTCTCTCTAAATCCCTATTTCTCTCTCTCTCTTACTCTCTATCTGTATTTCTCTCTCTTACGCTCTCTCTCTCCCTTACTCCCTCACTGTCCGTATTTCTCTCTCTCTCTCTTACTCTCTTTTTCCCTATTTCTCCTCTTTCTCACTCTCACTGACTCTCTCTCTATCCCTATTTCTCTCTCTCTTACTTTCTCTCTATCCCTATTTCTCTCTCTTTCTCTCTGACTCTCTACCCCTATTTCTCTCTCTCTCTCTACTCTCTATCCCTATTTCTCTCTCTCTCTCTATCCCTATTTCACCCTCTCTCTCTCTATCCCTAATTCTCTCTCTTTCCATAATTCTCTCTCTCTCTTACTCCTCTCTCTCTCCCTATTTCCTCCCTCTCTTACTCTCTCTCTATCCCTATTTCACTGTCTCTCGCTTACTCTCTCTCTCTATCCCTATTTCTCTCTCTCTCTTACTCTCTCTCTCTATCCCTATTTCTCTCTCTCTCTCTCTATCCCTATTTCTCTCTCTCTCTCTCTCTATCCGTATTTCTCTCTCTTCTCTCTCTCTATCCCTATTTCTCTCTATCTCTCTCTATCCCTATTTCTCTCTCTCTCTTACTCTCTCTCTATCCCTATTTCTCTCTCTCATTCTCTCTCTATCCCTATTTCTCTCTCTATCCCTATTTCTCTCTATATCCTATTTCTCTCTCTTCCTCTCTCTCTATCCCTATTCTCTCTATCCTCTCTCTATCCCTATTTCTCTCTCTCTCTTACTCTCTCTCTATCCCTATTTCTCTCTCTCATTCTCTCTCTATCCCTATTTCTCTCTCTATCCCTATTTCTCTCTATATCCCTATTTCTCTCTCTTCCTCTCTCTCTATCCCTATTTCTCTCTATCTCTCTCTATCCCTATTTCTCTCTCTCTCTTACTCTCTCTATCCCTATTTCTCTCTCTCATTCTCTCTCTATCCCTATTCTCTCTCTCATTCTCTCTCTATCCCTATTTCTCTCTCTCTCTCTTTCTCTCTATCCCTATTTCTCTCTCTCTCTCTTTCTCTCTATCCCTATTTCTCTCTCTCTCTCTTTCTCTCTCTTCCTCACTCTCTATCTGTATTTCTCTCTCTTACGCTCTCTCTCTCTCCCTTACTCCCTCACTGTCCGTATTTCTCTCTCTCTCTCTCTTGTTCCCTATTTCTCCCTCTTTCTCACTCTCACTGACTCTCTCTCCATCCTATTTCTCTGTCTCTCCCTCTTACTCTCTTTCGATCCCTATTTCTCTCTCTCTCTCTCTATCCTATTTCTCTCTCTCTCTCTCTATCCCTATTTCTCTCTCTCTCTCTTTCTCTCTATCCCTATTTCTCTCTCTATCCTATTTCTCTCTCTATCCCTATTTCTCTCCTCTCTTACTCTCTCTCTATCCCTGTATCTCTCTCTCTCTATCCCTATTTCTCTCTCTCTCTCTGTTACTCTCTCTCTATCCCTGTATCTCTCTCTCTCTATCCCTATTTCTCTTTCTCTCTATCCTATTTCCTCTCTCTATCCCTGTTTCTCTCTCTCTCTATCCCTGTTTCTCTCTCTCTCTATCCCTGTTTCTCTCTCTCTCTCTCTTACTCTCTATCTGTATTTCTCTCTCTTACTCTCCTCTGTCCCTATTGCTCTCTCTCTCTCCCTTACTCCCTCACTGTCCGTATTTCTCTCTCTCTCTCTTACTCTCTTTTTCCCTTTTCCTCCCTCTTTCTCTCTCACTGACTCTCTCTCTATCCTATTTCTCTGTCTCTCCCTCTTACTCTCTTTCGATCCCTATTTCTCTCTCTCTATCCCTGCTTCTCTCTCTATCCCTATTTCTCTCTCTCTATCCCTATTTCTCTCTATCCCTATTTCTCTCTCTCTCTCTTACTCTCTATCCCTATTTCTCTCTCTCTCATCTTACACTCTCTCTATCCCTGTATCTCTCTCTATCCCTATTTCTCTCTCTCTCTCTCTCTTACTCTCTCTCTCTCTCTACTCTCATCTCTCTCTCTCTTACTCTCTCTCTCTCTCTCTTACTCTCTCTCTCTCCCTTACTCTCTCTCTATCCCTATTTCTCTCTCTCTCTCTTACTCTCTCTCTATCCCTGTATCTCTCTCTCTCCATCCCTATTTCTCTCTCTCTATCCCTATTTCTCTCTCTCTCTTTCCCTATTTCTCTCTCTCTCTTTCCCTATTTCTCTCTCTCTCTTTCCCTATTTCTCTCTCTCTCTTTCCCCTATTTCTCTCTCTCTCTTTCCCTATTTCTCTCTCTCTCTCTTACTCTCTCTATCCCTATTTCTCTCTCTCTATCCCTATTTCTCTCTCTCTCTTACTCTCTCTCTATCCCTATTTCTCTCTCTCTCTCTCTCTTCTCTCTATCCCTATTTCTCTCTCTCTCTCTTTCTCTCTCTTCCTCACTCTCTATCCCTATTTCTTTCTCTTCTCTCTTACTCTCTATCTGTATTTCTCTGTCTTACGCTCTCTCTCTCTCCCTTACTCCCTCACTGTCCGTATTTCTCTCTCTCTCTTACTCTCTTTTTCCCTATTTCTCCCTCTTTCTCACTCTCACTGACTCTCTCTCTCTATCCCTATTTCTCTCTCTCTCTCTTACTTTCTCTCTATCCCTATTTCTCTCTCTCTCTATCCCTATTCTCTCTTCTCTCTCTTACTCCCTCTCTATCCCTGTTTCTCTCTCGCTCTCTTACTTTCTCTCTATCCCTATTTCACCCTCTCTCTCTCTATCCCTAATTCTCTCTCTATTCATAATTCTCTCTCTCTCTTACTCTCTCTCTATCCATAATTCTCTCTCTCTCTCTTACTCTTTCTCTATCCCTATTTCTCTCCCTCTCTCTCTTACTCTCTCTCTATCCCTATTTCACTGTCTCTCGCTTACTCTCTCTCTCTATCCCTATTTCTCTCTCTCTTACTCTCTCTCTATCCCTATTTCTCTCTCTCTCTTACTCTCTCTGTATCCCTATTTCTCTCTCTCTCTCTTACTCTCTCTCTCTATCCCTATTTCTCTCTCTCTCTCTCTATCCCTATTTCTCTCTCTCTCTTACTCTCTCTCTCTATCCCTATTTCTCTATCTCTCTCTTTCTCTCTATCCCTATTTCTCTTTCTCTCTCTCATTCTCTCTCTATCCCTATTTCTCTCTCTTCTTCTCTCTCTATCCCTATTTCTTTCTCTCTCTCGCTTACTCTCTATCTGTATTTCTCTCTCTTACTCTCTCTCTGTCCCAATTGCTCTCTCTCTCTCTCCCTTACTCCCTCACTGTCCGTATTTCTCTCTCTCTCTCTTACTCTCTTTTTCCCTATTTCTCCCTCTTTCTCACTCTCACTGACTCTCTCTCCATCCCTATTTCTCTGTCTCTCCCTCTTACTCTCTTTCGATCCCTATTTCTCTCTCTCTCTCTATCCCTATTTCTCTCTCTCTCTCTTTCTCTCTATCCCTATTTCTCTCTCTATCCCTATTTCTCTCTCTCTCTTACTCTCTCTCTATCCCTGTATCTCTCTCTATCCCTATTTCTCTCTCTCTCTTACTCTCTCTCTATCCCTGTATCTCTCTCTCTCTATCCCTATTTCTCTCTCTCTCTATCCCTATTTCTCTCTCTCTCTCTATCCCTATTTCTCTCTCTCTCTCTATCCTATTTCTCTCTATTCTCTCTCTCTCTCTCTATCCCTATTTCTCTCTCTCTCTTACTCTCTCTCTATCCTATTTCTCTCTCTCTCTTACTCTCTCTCTCTTACTCTCTATCCCTATTTCTCTCTCTCACTCTATCCCTATTTCACCCTCTCTCTCTCTATCCCTAATTCTCTCTCTTTCTATCCATAATTCTCTCTCTCTCTTACTCTCTCTCTATCCCTATTTCTCTCTCTTACACTCTCTCTATCCCTATTTCTCTCTCTCTCTCTTACTCTCTCTCTATCCCTATTTCTCTCTCTCTCTCTTACTCTCTCTCTATCCCTATTTCTCTCACTCTCTATCCATAATTCTCTCTCTCTCTCTTACTCTTTCTCTATCCCTATTTCTCCCTCTCTATCCCTGCTTCTCTCTCTCTATCCCTGCTTCTCTCTCTCTATCCCTGCTTCTCTCTCTCTATCCCTATTTCTCTCTCTCTATCCCTATTTCTCTCTCTCTATCTCTCTCTCTCTCTATCCCTATTTCTCTCTCTCTCTATCCCTATTTCTCTCTCTCTCTATCCCTATTTCTCTCTCTCTCTCTTACTATCCCTCTCTCTATCCCTATTTCTCTCTCTCTCTCTCTTACTATCCCTCTCTCTATCCCTATTTCTCTCTCTCTCTCTTACTCTCTCTCTATCCCTATTTCTCCCTCTCTATCCCTGCTTCTCTCTCTCTATCCCTGCTTCTCTCTCTCTATCCCTATTTCTCTCTCTCTATCTCTCTCTCTCTCTATCCCTATTTCTCTCTCTCTCTATCCCTATTTCTCTCTCTCTCTATCCCTATTTCTCTCTCTCTCTATCCCTATTTCTCTCTCTCTCTCTTACTCTCTATCCCTATTTCTCTCTCTCTATCCCTATTTCTCTCTCTCTCTTACTCTCTCTCTATCCCTGTATCTCTCTCTCTCCATCCCTATTTCTCTTTCTCTCTATCCCTATTTCTCTCTCTCTATCCCTATTTCTCACTCTCTCTTTCCCTATTTCTCACTCTCTCTTTCCCTATTTCTCACTCTCTCTTACTCTCTCTCTATCCCTATTCTCTCTCTCTCTTACTCTCTCTCTATCCCTGTTTCTCTCTCGCTCTCTCTGACTCTCTACCCCTATTTCTCTCTCTCTCTCTATCCCTATTTCACCCTCTCTCTCTCTATCCCTAATTCTCTCTCTATCCATAATTCTCTCTCTATCCATAATTCTCTCTCTCTCTCCCTATTTCTCTCTCTTACTCTCTCTCTATCCATAATTCTCTCTCTCTCTCTTACTCTTTCTCTATCCCTATTTCTCTCCCTCTCTCTCTTACTCTCTCTCTATCCCTATTTCACTGTCTCTCGCTTACTCTCTCTCTATCCCTATTTCTCTCTCTCATTCTCTCTCTATCCCTATTTCTCTCTCTTCCTCTCTCTCTATCCCTATTTCTCTCTCTCTATCCCTATTTCTCTCTATCTCTCTCTTACTCTCTCTCTATCCCTATTTCACTGTCTCTCGCTTACTCTCTCTCTATCCCTATTTCTCTCTCTCATTCTCTCTCTATCCCTATTTCTCTCTCTTACTCTCTCTCTGTCCCTATTGCTCTCTCTCTCTCTCCCTTACTCCCTCACTGTCCGTATTTCTCTCTCTCTCTCTTACTCTCTTTTTCCCTATTTCTCCCTCTCACTGACTCTCTCTCCATCCCTATTTCTCTGTCTCTCCCTCTTACTCTCTTTCGATCCCTATTTCTCTCTCTCTCTCTATCCCTATTTCTCTCTCTCTCTCTCTCTCTCTATTTCTCTCTATCCCTATTTCTCTCTCTCTCTCTTTCTCTCTATCCCTATTTCTCTCTCTATCCCTATTTCTCTCTCTCTCTTACTCTCTCTCTATCCCTGTATCTCTCTCTCTCTATCCCTATTTCTCTCTCTCTCTCTGTTACTCTCTCTCTATCCCTATTTCTCTCTCTCTCTTACTCTCTATCCCTGTATCTCTCTCTCTCTATCCCTATTTCTCTCTCTCTATCCCTGTTTCTCTCTCTCTCTATCCCTGTTTCTCTCTCTCTCTATCCCTGTTTCTCTCTCTCTCTATCCCTGTTTCTCTCTCTCTCTCTTACTCTCTCTATCCCTATTTCTCTCTCTTACTTTCTCTGTTTCTCTCTCTCTCTTACTCTCTATCCCTATTTCTCTCTCTCTCTCTCTTTCTCTCTATCCCTATTTCTCTCTCTCTCTCTCTTTCTCTCTCTCTCTATCCCTGTTTCTCTCTCTCTCTTACTCTCTCTATCCCTATTTCTCTCTCTTACTTTCTCTGTTTCTCTCTCTCTCTTACTCTCTCTCTATCCCTATTTCTCTCTCTCTCTCTCTATCCCTATTTCTCTCTCTCTCTCTCTATCCCTATTTCTCTCTCTCTCTCTCTATCCCTATTTCTCTCTCTCTCTCTCTATCCCTATTTCTCTCTCTCTCTCTCTATCCCTATTTCTCTCTCTCTCTCTCTCTTACTCTCTTTTTCCCTATTTCTCCCTCTTTCTCACTCTCACTGACTATCTCTCTATCCCTATTTCTCTGTCTCTCCCTTTTACTCTCTTTCGATCCCTATTTCTCTCTCTCTATCCCTATTTCTCTCTCTCTCTCTCTTACTCTCTCTCTATCCCTATTTCTCTCTCTCTCTCTCTTTCTCTCTCTCTCTTTCTCTCTCATTCTCTCTCTATCCCTATTTCTCTCTCTTCCTCTCTCTCTATCCCTATTTCTTTCTCTCTCTCTCTCTCTTACTCCCTCACTGTCCGTATTTCTCTCTCTCTCTTACTCTCTTTTTCCCTATTTCTCCCTCTTTCTCACTCTCACTGACTCTCTCTCTATCCCTATTTCTCTGTCTCTCCCTCTTACTCTCTTTCGATCCCTATTTCTCTCTCTCTATCCCTGCTTCTCTCTCTCTCTATCCCTGTTTCTCTCTCTCTCTATCCCTGTTTCTCTCTCTCTCTATCCCTGTTTCTCTCTCGCTCTCTCTGACTCTCTATCCCTATTTCACTGTCTCTCTCTATCCCTATTTCTCTATCTCTCTCTCTCGATCCCTATTTCTCTCTCTCTCTTTCTCTCTAACCCTATTTCTCTCACTCTCTATCCATAATTCTCTCTCTCTCTCTTACTCTTTCTCTATCCCTATTTCTCTCTCTCTTACTCTCTCTCTATCCCTATTTCACTGTCTCTCTCATTCTCTCTCTATCCCTATTTCTCTCTCTTCCTCTCTATCCCTATTTCTCTCTCTATCCCTATTTCTCTCTCTATCCCTATTTCTCTCTCTCTCTCTCTTTCTCTCTATCCCTATTTCTCTCTCTCTCTTTCTCTCTATCCCTATTTCTCTCTCTCTCTTTCTCTCTATCCCTATTTCTCTCTCTTCCTCTCTCTCTATCCCTATTTCTCTCACTCTCTCTATCCCTATTTCTCTCACTCTCTATCCATATTTCTCTCACTCTCTCTCTCTTGCTCTCTCTCTATCCCTATTTCTCTCTCTCTCTCTCTCTCTCTTTCTCTATCCCTATTTCTCTCTCTCTCTCACTCTCCCTCACTCTATCCCTATTTCTGTCTCTCTCTCTCTTACTCTCTCTCTATCCCTATTTCTCTCACTCTCTATCCATAATTCTCTCTCTCTCTTACTCTTTCTCTATCCCTGTTTCTCTCTCTCTCTCTCTTACTCTCTCTCTCTCTATCCCTATTTCTCTCTCTCTCTTTCTCTCTATCCCTATTTCTCTCTCATTCTCTCTCTGTCCCTATTTCTCTCTATCCCTATTTCTTTCTCTCTCTCTCTTACTCTCTATCTGTATTTCTCACTCTCTTACTCTCTCTCTGTCCCTGTTGCTCTCTCTCTCTCTCTTACTCCCTCACTGTCCGTATTTCTCTCTCTCTCTCTTACTCTCTTTTTCCCTATTTCTCCCTCTTTCTCACTCTCACTGACTCTCTCTCTATCCCTATTTCTCTGTCTCTCCCTCTTACTCTCTTTCGATCCCTATTTCTCTCTCTCTTTCTCTCGATCCCTATTTCTCTCTCTCTTTCTCTCTATCCCTATTTCTCTCTCTCTCTCTTACTTTCTCTCTATCCCTATTTCTCTCTCTTTCTCTCTATCCCTATTTCTCTCTCTCTTACTCTCTCTCTATCCCTGTTTCTCTCTCGCTCTCTCTGACTCTCTACCCCTATTTCTCTCTCTCTCTCTTACTCTCTATCCCTATTTCTCTCTCTCTCTCTTACTCTCTATCCCTATTGCTCTCTCTCTCACTCTATCCCTATTTCACCCTCTCTCTCTCTATCCCTAATTCTCTCTCTTTCGATCCATAATTCTCTCTCTCTCTTACTCTCTCTCTATCCCTGTTTCTCTCTCGCTCTCTCTGACTCTCTACCCCTATTTCTCTCTCTCTCTCTTACTCTCTATCCCTATTTCTCTCTCTCTCTCTTACTCTCTATCCCTATTTCTCTCTCTCTCTCTTACTCTCTATCCCTATTGCTCTCTCTCTCACTCTATCCCTATTTCACCCTCTCTCTCTCTATCCCTAATTCTCTCTCTTTCGATCCATAATTCTCTCTCTCTCTTACTCTCTCTCTATCCCTGTTTCTCTCTCGCTCTCTCTGACTCTCTACCCCTATTTCTCTCTCTCTCTCTTACTCTCTATCCCTATTTCTCTCTCTCTCTCTTACTCTCTATCCCTATTGCTCTCTCTCTCACTCTATCCCTATTTCACCCTCTCTCTCTCTATCCCTAATTCTCTCTCTTTCGATCCATAATTCTCTCTCTCTCTTACTCTCTCTCTATCCCCATTTCTCTCTCTTACACTCTCTCTATCCCTATTTCTCTCTCTCTCTCTCTTACTCTCCCTCTCTCTATCCCTATTTCTCTCTCTCTCTCTTACTCTCTCTCTATCCCTATTTCTCTCTCTCTCTATCCATAATTCTCTCTCTCTCTCTTACTCTTTATCCCTATTTCTCTCACTCTCTCTCTATCCCTATTTCACTGTCTCTCTCTTTCTCTCTCTATCCCTATTTCTCTCTCTCTCTTACTCTCTCTCTATCCCTATTTCTCTCTCTCTCTCTCTTACTCTCCCTCTCTCTATCCCTATTTCTCTCTCTCTCTCTTACTCTCTCTCTATCCCTATTTCTCTCACTCTCTATCCATAATTCTCTCTCTCTCTCTTACTCTTTATCCCTATTTCTCTCACTCTCTCTCTATCCCTATTTCACTGTCTCTCTCTTTCTCTCTCTATCCCTATTTCTCTCTCTCTCTTACTCTCTCTCTATCCCTATTTCTCTCTCTCATTCTCTCTCTCTCTATCCCTATTTCTCTCTCTCTCTTACTCTCTCTCTATCCCTATTTCTCTCTCTCATTCTCTCTCTCTCTATCCCTATTTCTCTCTCTCTCTCTTTCTCTCTATCCCTATTTCTCTCTCTTCCTCTCTCTCTATCCCTATTTCTTTCTCTCTCTCTCTTACTCTCTATCTGTATTTCTCTCTCTTACTCTCCCTCTGTCCCTATTGCTCTCTCTCTCTCCCTTACTCCCTCACTGTCCGTATTTCTCTCTCTCTCTCTTACTCTCTTTTTCCCTATTTCTCCCTCTTTCTCACTCTCACTGACTCTCTCTCTATCCCTATTTCTCTGTCTCTCCCTCTTACTCTCTTTCGATCCCTATTTCTCTCTCTCTATCCCTATTTCTCTCTCTCTATCTCTCTCTATCCCTATTTCTCTCTCTCTCTCTCTCTATTTCTCTCTATCCCTATTTCTCTCTCTCTCTCTTACTCTCTATCCCTATTTCTCTCTCTCTATCCCTATTTCTCTCTATCCCTATTTCTCTCTATCCCTATTTCTCTCTCTCTATCCCTATTTCTCTCTCTCTCTTACTCTCTCTCTATCCCTATTTCTCTTTCTCTCTATCCCTATTTCTCTTTCTCTCTATCCCTATTTCTCTTTCTCTCTATCCCTATTTCTCTCTCTCTCTATCCCTATTTCTCTCTCTCTTTCCCTATTTCTCTCTCTCTTTCCCTATTTCTCTCTCTCTCTTTCCCTATTTCTCTCTCTCTCTTTCCCTATTTCTCTCTCTCTCTTTCCCTATTTCTCTCTCTCTCTCTCTTACTCTATCCCTATTTCTCTCTCTCTATCCCTATTTCTCTCTCTCTCTTACTCTCTCTCTATCCCTATTTCTCTCTCTCTCTCTATCCCTATTTCTCTCTCTCTTTCCCTATTTCTCTCTCTCTTTCCCTATTTCTCTCTCTCTCTTTCCCTATTTCTCTCTCTCTCTTTCCCTATTTCTCTCTCTCTCTTTCCCTATTTCTCTCTCTCTCTTTCCCTATTTCTCTCTTTCCCTATTTCTCTCTCTCTCTCTCTTACTCTATCCCTATTTCTCTCTCTCTATCCCTATTTCTCTCTCTCTCTTACTCTCTCTCTATCCCTATTTCTCTCTCTCTCTCTATCCCTATTTCTCTCTCTCTCTCTATCCCTATTTCTCTCTCTCTCTCTTTCTCTCTATCCCTATTTCTCTCTCTCTCTCTTTCTCTCTCTCATTCTCTCTCTATCCCTATTTCTCTCTCTTCCTCACTCTCTATCCCTATATCTTTCTCTCTCTCTCTTACTCTCTATCTGTATTTCTCTCTCTTACGCTCTCTCTCTCTCCCTTACTCCCTCACTGTCCGTATTTCTCTCTCTCTCTTACTCTCTTTTTCCCTATTTCTCCCTCTTTCTCACTCTCACTGACTCTCTCTCTATCCCTATTTCTCTGTCTCTCCCTCTTACTCTCTTTCGATCCCTATTTCTCTCTCTCTATCCCTATTTCTCTCTCTCTCTTACTCTCTCTCTATCCCTGCTTCTCTCTCTCTCTCTTACTCTCTCTCTATCCCTGTTTCTCTCTCGCTCTCTCTGACTCTCTACCCCTACTTCTCTCTCTCTCTCTTACTCTCTATCCCTATTTCTCTATCTCACTCTATCCCTATTTCTCTCTCTCACTCTATCCCTATTTCACCCTCTCTCTCTCTATCCCTAATTCTCTCTCTTTCTATCCATAATTCTCTCTCTCTCTATCCATAATTCTCTCTCTCTCTTAC
Source organism: Heterodontus francisci (assembly GCF_036365525.1). Taxonomy (NCBI): domain Eukaryota; kingdom Metazoa; phylum Chordata; class Chondrichthyes; order Heterodontiformes; family Heterodontidae; genus Heterodontus; species Heterodontus francisci. Next base: position 23,319 of record NW_027140743.1, on the reverse strand, counting down.
TCTCTCTCTATCCCTATTTCTCTCTCTTACACTCTCTCTATCCCTATTTCTCTCTCTCTCTCTTACTCTCTCTCTATCCCTATTTCTCTCTCTCTCTCTTGCTATCCCTCTCTCTATCCCTATTTCTCTCTCTCTCTCTTACTCTCTCTATCCCTATTTCTCTCACTCTCTATCCATAATTCTCTCTCTCTCTCTTACTCTTTCTCTATCCCTATTTCTCTCTCTCTTACTCTCTCTCTATCCCTATTTCACTGTCTCTCTCTTACTCTCTCTATCCCTATTTCTCTATCTCTCTCTCTCGATCCCTATTTCTCTCTCTCTCTCTCTCTTACTCTCTCTATCCCTATTTCTCTCTCTCATTCTCTCTCTATCCCTATTTCTCCCTCTTCCTCTCTATCCCTATTTCTCTCTCTCATTCTCTCTCTATCCCTATTTCTCCCTCTTCCTCTCTATCCCTATTTCTCTCTCTCATTCTCTCTCTATCCCTATTTCTCTCTCTTCCTCTCTATCCCTATTTCTCTCTCTTCCTCTCTCTCTTACTCTCACTATCCCTATTTCTCTCTCTCATTCTCTCTCTCTCCCTATTTCTCTCTCTTCCTCTCTCTCTCTCCCTATTTCTCTCACTCTCTCTATCCCTATTTCTCTCACTCTCTCTATCCCTATTTCTCTCACTCTCTCTATCCCTATTTCTCTCACTCTCTCTATCCCTATTTCTCTCACTCTCTATCCATATTTCTCTCACTCTCTATCCATATTTCTCTCACTCTCTATCCATATTTCTCTCACTCTCTCTCTCTTACTCTCTCTCTATCCCTATTTCTCTCTCTCTCTCTCTCTTACTCTCCCTCACTCTATCCCTATTTCTGTCTCTCTCTCTCTTACTCTCTCTCTATCCCTATTTCTCTCACTCTCTATCCATAATTCTCTCTCTCTCTCTCTTACTCTTTCTCTATCCCTATTTCTCTCTCTCTCTCTCTCTTACTCTCTCTCTCTATCCCTATTTCTCTCTCTCTCTCTCTCTTACTCTCTCTCTCTATCCCTATTTCACTGTCTCTCTCTTACTCTCTCTCTATCCCTATTTTTCTCTCTCTCTCACTTACTCTCTCTCTCTCCCTATTTCTCACACTCTCTCTATCCATAATTCTCTCTCTCTCTCTTACTCTTTCTCTGTCCCTGTTTCTCTCTCTCTCTCTCTTACTCTCTATCCCTATTTCTCTCTCTCTCTCTATCCCTATTTCTCTCTCTCTCTCTCTTTCTCTCTCTATCCCTATTTCTCTCTCATTCTCTCTCTGTCCCTATTTCTCTCTATCCCTATTTCTTTCTCTCTCTCTCTTACTCTCTCTCTATCCCTATTTCTCTCACTCTCTATCCATAATTCTCTCTCTCTCTCTCACTCTCTATCCCTATTTCTCTATCTTTCTCTCTATCCCTATTTCTCTCTCTCTTACTCTCTCTCTATCCCTGTTTCTCTCTCGCTCTCTCTGACTCTCTACCCCTATTTCTCTCTCTCTCTCTTACTCTCTATCCCTATTGCTCTCTCTCTCACTCTATCCCTATTTCACCCTCTCTCTCTCTATCCCTAATTCTCTCTCTTTCGATCCATAATTCTCTCTCTCTCTTACTCTCTCTCTATCCCCATTTCTCTCTCTTACACTCTCTCTATCCCTATTTCTCTCTCTTACACTCTCTCTATCCCTATTTCTCTCTCTCTCTCTTACTCTCCCTCTCTCTATCCCTATTTCTCTCTCTCTCTCTTACTCTCTCTCTATCCCTATTTCTCTCGCTCTCTATCCATAATTCTCTCTCTCTCTCTTACTCTTTATCCCTATTTCTCTCACTCTCTCTCTATCCCTATTTCACTGTCTCTCTCTTACTCTCTCTCTCTATCCCTATTTCTCAATCTCTCTTACTCTCTCTCTATCCCTATTTCTCTCTCTCATTCTCTCTCTATCCCTATTTCTCTCTCTTCCTCTCTCTCTATCCCTATTTCTCTCTCTCTCTCTTTCTCTCTCTCATTCTCTATCCCTATTTCTCTCTCTTCCTCTCTCTCTATCCCTATTTCTTTCTCTCTCTCTCTTACTCTCTATCTGTATTTCTCTCTCTTACTCTCCCTCTGTCCCCATTGCTCTCTCTCTCTCCCTTACTCCCTCACTGTCCGTATTTCTCTCTCTCTCTCTTACTCTTTTTCCCTATTTCTCCCTCTTTCTCACTCTCACTGACTCTCTCTCTATCCCTATTTCTCTGTCTCTCCCTCTTACTCTCTTTCGATCCCTATTTCTCTCTCTCTATCTCTGCTTCTCTCTCTCTATCCCTATTTCTCTCTCTCTCTCTATCCCTATTTCTCTCTCTCTCTCTCTATCCCTATTTCTCTCTCTCTCTCTCTCTATTTCTCTCTATCCCTATTTCTCTCTCTCTCTCTTACTCTCTATCCCTATTTCTCTCTCTCTATCCCTATTTCTCTCTCTCTCTCTTACTCTCTCTCCATCCCTATTTCTCTCTCTCCATCCCTATTTCTCTGTCTCTCTTACTCTCTCTCCATCCCTATTTCTCTCTCTCCATCCCTATTTCTCTTTCTCTCTATCCCTATTTCTCTCTCTCTATCCCTATTTCTCTCTCTCTATCCCTATTTCTCTCTCTCTCTCTTACTCTCTCTCCATCCCTATTTCTCTCTCTCCATCCCTATTTCTCTTTCTCTCTATCCCTATTTCTCTCTCTCTATCCCTATTTCTCTCTCTCTTTCCCTATTTCTCTCTCTCTTTCCCTATTTCTCTCTCTCTCTTTCCCTATTTCTCTCTCTCTCTTTCCCTATTTCTCTCTCTCTCTCTATCCCTATTTCTCTCTCTCTCTCTATCCCTATTTCTCTCTCTCTCTCTATCCCTATTTCTCTCTCTCTCTCTATCCCTATTTCTCTCTCTCTCTCTATCCCTATTTCTCTCTCTCTCTCTATCCCTATTTCTCTCTCTCTCTCTTTCTCTCTATCCATATTTCTCTCTCTCTCTCTTTCTCTCTATCCCTATTTCTCTCTCTCTCTCTTTCTCTCTCTTCCTCACTCTCTATCCCTATATCTTTCTCTCTCTCTCTTACTCTCTATCTGTATTTCTCTCTCTTACGCTCTCTCTCTCTCCCTTACTCCCTCACTGTCCGTATTTCTCTCTCTCTCTTACTCTCTTTTTCCCTATTTCTCCCTCTTTCTCACTCTCACTGACTCTCTCTCTATCCCTATTTCTCTGTCTCTCCCTCTTACTCTCTTTCGATCCCTATTTCTCTCTCTCTATCCCTATTTCTCTCTCTCTCTTACTCTCTCTCTATCCCTGCTTCTCTCTCTCTCTCTTACTCTCTCTCTATCCCTGTTTCTCTCTCGCTCTCTCTGACTCTCTACCCCTACTTCTCTCTCTCTCTCTTACTCTCTATCCCTATTTCTCTCTCTCACTCTATCCCTATTTCTCTCTCTCACTCTATCCCTATTTCACCCTCTCTCTCTCTATCCCTAATTCTCTCTCTTTCTATCCATAATTCTCTCTCTCTCTATCCATAATTCTCTCTCTCTCTTACTCTCTCTCTATCCCTATTTCTCTCTCTTACACTCTCTCTATCCCTATTTCTCTCTCTCTCTCTTACTCTCTCTCTATCCCTATTTCTCTCTCTCTCTCTTGCTATCCCTCTCTCTATCCCTATTTCTCTCTCTCTCTCTTACTTTCTCTCTATCCCTATATCCCTATTCTCTCTCTCTCTCTATCCCTGTTTCTCTCTCGCTCTCTCTGACTCTCTACCCCTATTTCTCTCTCTCTCTCTTACTCTCTATACCTATTTCTCTCTCTCTCACTCTATCCCTATTTCACCCTCTCTCTCTCTATCCCTAATTCTCTCTCTATCCATAATTCTCTCTCTCTCTTACTCACTCTCTCTCTCTCTCCCTATTTCTCTCTCTCCCTATTTCTCTCTCTCTCTCTTACTCTCTCTCTCTCTCTTACTCTCTCTCTCTCTTACTCTCCCTCTCTCTATCCCTATTTCTCTCTCTCTCTCTTACTCTCTCTATCCCTATTTCACTGTCTCTCGCTTACTCTCTCTCTCTATCCCTATTTCTCTCTCTCATTCTCTCTCTATCCCTATTTCTCTCTCTTCCTCTCTCTCTATCCCTATTTCTCTCTCTTCCTCTCTCTCTATCCCTATTTCTTTCTCTCTCTCTCTTACTCTCTATCTGTATTTCTCTCTCTTACTCTCTCTCTGTCCCTATTGCTCTCTCTCTCTCTCCCTTACTCCCTCACTGTCCGTATTTCTCTCTCTCTCTCTTACTCTTTTTCCCTATTTCTCCCTCTTTCTCACTCTCACTGACTCTCTCTCTATCCCTATTTCTCTGTCTCTCCCTCTTACTCTCTTTCGATCCCTATTTCTCTCTCTCTATCTCTGCTTCTCTCTCTCTATCCCTATTTCTCTCTCTCTATCCCTATTTCTCTCTCTCTATCTCTCTCTCTCTATCCCTATTTCTCTCTCTCTATCTCTCTCTCTCTATCCCTATTTCTCTCTCTCTCTCTCTCTATTTCTCTCTATCCCTATTTCTCTCTCTCTCTCTTACTCTCTATCCCTATTTCTCTCTCTCTATCCCTATTTCTCTCTCTCTCTCTTACTCTCTCTCCATCCCTATTTCTCTCTCTCCATCCCTATTTCTCTGTCTCTCTTACTCTCTCTCCATCCCTATTTCTCTCTCTCCATCCCTATTTCTCTTTCTCTCTATCCCTATTTCTCTCTCTCTATCCCTATTTCTCTCTCTCTCTCTTACTCTCTATCCCTATTTCTCTCTCTCTATCCCTATTTCTCTCTCTCTCTTACTCTCTCTCTATCCCTATTTCTCTCTCTCTATCCCTATTTCTGTCTCTCTTACTCTCTCTCTATCCCTATTTCTCTCTCTCTATCCCTATTTCTCTCTCTCTCTTTCCCTATTTCTCTCTCTCTCTTTCCCTATTTCTCTCTCTCTCTCTTTCCCTATTTCTCTCTCTCTATCCCTATTTCTCTCTCTCCCTATTTCTCTCTCTCTCTTAGTCTCTCTCTATCCCTGCTTCTCTCTCTCTCTCTTACTCTCTATCCCTATTTCTCTCCCTCTCTCTCTCTCTCTCTCTTTCTCTCTATCCCTATTTCTCTCTCTCTATCCCTATTTCTCTCTCTCTATCCCTATTTCTCTCTCTCTATCCCTATTTCTCTCTCTCTATCCCTATTTCTCTCTCTATCCCTATTTCTCTCTCTCTCTCTGTTACTCTCTCTCTCTCTGTTACTCTCTCTCTATCCCTATTTCTCTCTCTCTCTTACTCTCTCTCTATCCCTGTATCTCTCTCTCTCTATCCCTATTTCTCTCTCTCTCTATCCCTATTTCTCTCTCTCTCTATCCCTATTTCTCTCTCTCTCTCTCTCTGTTACTCTCTCTCTCTCTGTTACTCTCTCTCTCTCTGTTACTCTCTCTCTATCCCTATTTCTCTCTCTCTCTTACTCTCTCTCTATCCCTGTATCTCTCTCTCTCTATCCCTATTTCTCTTTCTCTCTATCCCTATTTCTCTCTCTCTATCCCTATTTCTCTCTCTCTATCTATCCCTGTTTCTCTCTCTCTCTATCCCTGTTTCTCTCTCTCTCTCTATCCCTGTTTCTCTCTCTCTCTCTTACTCTCTCTATCCCTATTTCTCTCTCTTTCTCTCTATCCCTATTTCTCTCTCTCTTACTCTCTCTCTATCCCTGTTTCTCTCTCTCTCTCTTACTCTCTCTATCCCTATTTCTCTCTCTTTCTCTCTATCCCTATTTCTCTCTCTCTCTCTCTCTCTCTCATTCTCTCTCTATCCCTATTTCTCTCTCTTCCTCACTCTCTATCCCTATTTCTTTCTCTCTCTCTCTTACTCTCTATCTGTATTTCTCTTACGCTCTCTCTGTCCCTATTGCTCTCTCTCTCTCTCTCTTACTCTCTTTTTCCCTATTTCTCCCTCTTTCTCACTCTCACTGACTCTCTCTCTATCCCTATTTCTCTGTCTCTCCCTATTACTCTCTTTCGATCCCTATTTCTCTCTCTCTATCCCTATTTCTCTCTCTCTCTCTCTCTCTCTTACTCTCTATCCCTATTTCTCTCTCTCTCTCTCTCTCTTACTCTCTATCCCTATTTCTCTCTCTCTCTCTCTCTCTCTCTTTCTCTCTCTCTCTCTCTCTTTCTCTCTATCCCTATTTCTCTCTCTCTATCCCTATTTCTCTCTCTCTCTTTCCCTATTTCTCTCTCTCTCTTTCCCTATTTCTCTCTCTCTCTTTCCCTATTTCTCTCTCTCTCTCTCTCTTACTCTATCCCTATTTCTCTCTCTTACTTTCTCTGTTTCTCTCTCTCTCTTACTCTCTCTCTATCCCTATTTCTCTCTCTCTATCCCTATTTCTCTCTCTCTCTTTCCCTATTTCTCTCTCTCTCTCTCTCTTACTCTATCCCTATTTCTCTCTCTTACTTTCTCTGTTTCTCTCTCTCTCTTACTCTCTCTCTATCCCTATTTCTCTCTCTCTATCCCTATTTCTCTCTCTCTCTTTCTCTCTCTCTATCCCTATTTCTCTCTCTCTCTTACTCTCTCTCTATCCCTATTTCTCTCTCTCTCTCTATCCCTATTTCTCTCTCTCTCTCTATCCCTATTTCTCTCTCTCTCTCTATCCCTATTTCTCTCTCTCTTACTCTCTCTCTATCCCTGTTTCTCTCTCTCTCTCTTACTCTCTCTATCCCTATTTCTCTCTCTTTCTCTCTATCCCTATTTCTCTCTCTCTTACTCTCTCTCTATCCCTGTTTCTCTCTCTCTCTCTTACTCTCTCTATCCCTATTTCTCTCTCTTTCTCTCTATCCCTATTTCTCTCTCTCTCTCTCTCTCTCTCTCTCATTCTCTCTCTATCCCTATTTCTCTCTCTTCCTCACTCTCTATCCCTATTTCTTTCTCTCTCTCTCTTACTCTCTATCTGTATTTCTCTTACGCTCTCTCTGTCCCTATTGCTCTCTCTCTCTCTCTCTTACTCTCTTTTTCCCTATTTCTCCCTCTTTCTCACTCTCACTGACTCTCTCTCTATCCCTATTTCTCTGTCTCTCCCTATTACTCTCTTTCGATCCCTATTTCTCTCTCTCTATCCCTATTTCTCTCTCTCTCTCTCTCTCTCTTACTCTCTATCCCTATTTCTCTCTCTCTCTCTCTCTCTCTTTCTCTCTATCCCTATTTCTCTCTCTCTATCCCTATTTCTCTCTCTCTCTTTCCCTATTTCTCTCTCTCTCTTTCCCTATTTCTCTCTCTCTCTTTCCCTATTTCTCTCTCTCTCTTTCCCTATTTCTCTCTCTCTCTTTCCCTATTTCTCTCTCTCTCTCTCTCTCTTACTCTATCCCTATTTCTCTCTCTTACTTTCTCTGTTTCTCTCTCTCTCTTACTCTCTCTCTATCCCTATTTCTCTCTCTCTATCCCTATTTCTCTCTCTCTCTTTCTCTCTCTCTATCCCTATTTCTCTCTCTCTCTTACTCTCTCTCTATCCCTATTTCTCTCTCTCTCTCTATCCCTATTTCTCTCTCTCTCTCTATCCCTATTTCTCTCTCTCTCTCTATCCCTATTTCTCTCTCTCTCTCTTTCTCTCTATCCCTATTTCTCTCTCTCTCTCTTTCTCTCTCTTCCTCACTCTCTATCCCTATATCTTTCTCTCTCTCTCTTACTCTCTATCTGTATTTCTCTCTCTTACGCTCTCTCTCTCTCCCTTACTCCCTCACTGTCCGTATTTCTCTCTCTCTCTTACTCTCTTTTTCCCTATTTCTCCCTCTTTCTCACTCTCACTGACTCTCTCTCTATCCCTATTTTTCTCTCTCTCTCTCTTACTTTCTCTCTATCCCTATATCCCTATTCTCTCTCTCTCTCTATCCCTGTTTCTCTCTCGCTCTCTCTGACTCTCTACCCCTATTTCTCTCTCTCTCTCTTACTCTCTATACCTATTTCTCTCTCTCTCACTCTATCCCTATTTCACCCTCTCTCTCTCTATCCCTAATTCTCTCTCTATCCATAATTCTCTCTCTCTCTTACTCACTCTCTCTCTCTCTCCCTATTTCTCTCTCTCCCTATTTCTCTCTCTCTCTCTTACTCTCCCTCTCTCTATCCCTATTTCTCTCTCTCTCTCTTACTCTCTCTATCCCTATTTCACTGTCTCTCGCTTACTCTCTCTCTCTATCCCTATTTCTCTATCTCTCTCTCTATCCCTATTTCTCTCTCTCTCTTACTCTCTCTATCCCTATTTCTCTCTCTCTCTTACTCTCTCTATCCCTATTTCTCTCTCTCATTCTCTCTCTATCCCTATTTCTCTCTCTCATTCTCTCTCTATCCCTATTTCTCTCTCTTCCTCTCTCTCTATCCCTATTTCTCTCTCTTCCTCTCTCTCTATCCCTATTTCTCTCTCTTCCTCTCTCTCTATCCCTATTTCTCTCTCTTCCTCTCTCTCTATCCCTATTTCTTTCTCTCTCTCTCTTACTCTCTATCTGTATTTCTCTCTCTTACTCTCTCTCTGTCCCTATTGCTCTCTCTCTCTCTCCCTTACTCCCTCACTGTCCGTATTTCTCTCTCTCTCTCTTACTCTTTTTCCCTATTTCTCCCTCTTTCTCACTCTCACTGACTCTCTCTCTATCCCTATTTCTCTGTCTCTCCCTCTTACTCTCTTTCGATCCCTATTTCTCTCTCTCTATCTCTGCTTCTCTCTCTCTATCCCTATTTCTCTCTCTCTATCCCTATTTCTCTCTCTCTATCCCTATTTCTCTCTCTCTATCCCTATTTCTCTCTCTCTCTCTTACTCTCTCTCCATCCCTATTTCTCTCTCTCCATCCCTATTTCTCTGTCTCTCTTACTCTCTCTCCATCCCTATTTCTTTCTCTCTATCCCTATTTCTCTCTCTCTATCCCTATTTCTCTCTCTCTCTCTTACTCTCTATCCCTATTTCTCTCTCTCTATCCCTATTTCTCTCTCTCTCTTACTCTCTCTCTATCCCTATTTCTCTGTCTCTCTTACTCTCTCTCCATCCCTATTTCTCTCTCTCCATCCCTATTTCTCTTTCTCTCTATCCCTATTTCTCTCTCTCTATCCCTATTTCTCTCTCTCTATCCCTATTTCTCTCTCTCTCTTTCCCTATTTCTCTCTCTCTCTTTCCCTATTTCTCTCTCTCTCTTTCCCTATTTCTCTCTCTCTCTTTCCCTATTTCTCTCTCTCTCTTTCCCTATTTCTCTCTCTCTCTCTCTTACTCTATCCCTATTTCTCTCTCTTACTTTCTCTGTTTCTCTCTCTCTCTCTTACTCTCTCTCTATCCCTATTTCTCTCTCTCTCTTACTCTCTCTCTATCCCTATTTCTCTCTCTCTCTTAGTCTCTCTCTATCCCTGCTTCTCTCTCTCTCTCTTACTCTCTATCCCTATTTCTCTCCCTCTCTCTCTCTCTCTCTCTTTCTCTCTATCCCTATTTCTCTCTCTCTCTCTCTATTTCTCTCTATCCCTATTTCTCTCTCTATCCCTATTTCTCTCTCTATCCCTATTTCTCTCTCTCTATCCCTATTTCTCTCTCTCTATCCCTGTATCTCTCTCTATCCCTATTTCTCTCTCTCTCTCTGTTACTCTCTCTCTATCCCTATTTCTCTCTCTCTCTTACTCTCTCTCTATCCCTGTATCTCTCTCTCTCTATCCCTATTTCTCTCTCTCTCTATCCCTATTTCTCTCTCTCTCTATCCCTATTTCTCTCTCTCTCTCTCTCTGTTACTCTCTCTCTCTCTGTTACTCTCTCTCTCTCTGTTACTCTCTCTCTATCCCTATTTCTCTCTCTCTCTTACTCTCTCTCTATCCCTGTATCTCTCTCTCTCTATCCCTATTTCTCTTTCTCTATCTATCCCTGTTTCTCTCTCTCTCTATCCCTGTTTCTCTCTCTCTCTCTATCCCTGTTTCTCTCTCTCTCTCTTACTCTCTCTATCCCTATTTCTCTCTCTTTCTCTCTATCCCTATTTCTCTCTCTCTTACTCTCTCTCTATCCCTGTTTCTCTCTCTCTCTCTTACTCTCTCTATCCCTATTTCTCTCTCTTTCTCTCTATCCCTATTTCTCTCTCTCTCTCTCTCTCTCTCTCTCATTCTCTCTCTATCCCTATTTCTCTCTCTTCCTCACTCTCTATCCCTATTTCTTTCTCTCTCTCTCTTACTCTCTATCTGTATTTCTCTTACGCTCTCTCTGTCCCTATTGCTCTCTCTCTCTCTCTCTTACTCTCTTTTTCCCTATTTCTCCCTCTTTCTCACTCTCACTGACTCTCTCTCTATCCCTATTTCTCTGTCTCTCCCTATTACTCTCTTTCGATCCCTATTTCTCTCTCTCTATCCCTATTTCTCTCTCTCTCTCACTCTCTATCCCTATTTCTCTCTCTCTCTCACTCTCTATCCCTATTTCTCTCTCTCTCTCACTCTCTCTCTCTTTCTCTCTATCCCTATTTCTCTCTCTCTCTCTCTCTTTCTCTCTATCCCTATTTCTCTCTCTCTCTCTTACTTTCTCTCTATCCCTATTTCTCTCTCTCTTACTCTCTCTCTATCCCTGTTTCTCTCTCGCTCTCTCTGACTCTCTACCCCTATTTCTCTCTCTCTCTCTTACTCTCTATCCCTATTTCTCTCTCTCTCTTACTTTCTCTCTATCCCTATTTCTCTCTCTTTCTCTCTATCCCTATTTCTCTCTCTCTTACTCTCTCTCTATCCCTGTTTCTCTCTCGCTCTCTCTGACTCTCTACCCCTATTTCTCTCTCTCTCTTACTCTCTATCCCTATTGCTCTCTCTCTCACTCTATCCCTATTTCACCCTCTCTCTCTCTATCCCTAATTCTCTCTCTTTCGATCCATAATTCTCTCTCTCTCTTACTCTCTCTCTATCCCCATTTCTCTCTCTTACACTCTCTCTATCCCTATTTCTCTCTCTCTCTCTCTTACTCTCCCTCTCTCTATCCCTATTTCTCTCTCTCTCTCTTACTCTCTCTCTATCCCTATTTCTCTCACTCTCTATCCATAATTCTCTCTCTCTCTCTTACTCTTTATCCCTATTTCTCTCACTCTCTCTCTATCCCTATTTCACTGTCTCTCTCTTTCTCTCTCTATCCCTATTTCTCTCTCTCTCTTACTCTCTCTCTATCCCTATTTCTCTCTCTCATTCTCTCTCTCTCTATCCCTATTTCTCTCTCTCATTCTCTCTCTCTCTATCCCTATTTCTCTCTCTCATTCTCTCTCTATCCCTATTTCTCTCTCTTCCTCTCTCTCTATCCCTATTTCTCTCTCTTCCTCTCTCTCTATCCCTATTTCTCTCTCTCTCTCTTTCTCTCTCTCATTCTCTATCCCTATTTCTCTCTCTTCCTCTCTCTCTATCCCTATTTCTTTCTCTCTCTCTCTTACTCTCTATCTGTATTTCTCTCTCTTACTCTCCCTCTGTCCCCATTGCTCTCTCTCTCTCCCTTACTCCCTCACTGTCCGTATTTCTCTCTCTCTCTCTTACTCTCTTTTTCCCTATTTCTCCCTCTTTCTCACTCTCACTGACTCTCTCTCTATCCCTATTTCTCTGTCTCTCCCTCTTACTCTCTTTCGATCCCTATTTCTCTCTCTCTATCTCTGCTTCTCTCTCTCTATCTCTCTCTCTCTATCCCTATTTCTCTCTCTCTCTCTCTCTATTTCTCTCTATCCCTATTTCTCTCTCTCTCTCTTACTCTCTATCCCTATTTCTCTCTCTCTATCCCTATTTCTCTCTCTCTATCCCTATTTCTCTCTCTCTATCCCTATTTCTCTCTCTCTCTCTGTTACTCTCTCTCTATCCCTATTTCTCTCTCTCTCTTACTCTCTCTCTATCCCTGTATCTCTCTCTCTCTATCCCTATTTCTCTCTCTCTCTATCCCTATTTCTCTCTCTCTCTCTCTCTGTTACTCTCTCTCTCTCTGTTACTCTCTCTCTCTCTGTTACTCTCTCTCTCTCTGTTACTCTCTCTCTATCCCTATTTCTCTCTCTCTCTTACTCTCTCTCTATCCCTGTATCTCTCTCTCTCTATCCCTATTTCTCTTTCTCTCTATCCCTATTTCTCTCTCTCTATCCCTATTTCTCTCTCTCTATCTATCCCTGTTTCTCTCTCTCTCTATCCCTGTTTCTCTCTCTCTCTCTATCCCTGTTTCTCTCTCTCTCTCTTACTCTCTCTATCCCTATTTCTCTCTCTTTCTCTCTATCCCTATTTCTCTCTCTCTTACTCTCTCTCTATCCCTGTTTCTCTCTCTCTCTCTTACTCTCTCTATCCCTATTTCTCTCTCTTTCTCTCTATCCCTATTTCTCTCTCTCTCTCTCTCTCTCTCTCTCATTCTCTCTCTATCCCTATTTCTCTCTCTTCCTCACTCTCTATCCCTATTTCTTTCTCTCTCTCTCTTACTCTCTATCTGTATTTCTCTTACGCTCTCTCTGTCCCTATTGCTCTCTCTCTCTCTCTCTTACTCTCTTTTTCCCTATTTCTCCCTCTTTCTCACTCTCACTGACTCTCTCTCTATCCCTATTTCTCTGTCTCTCCCTATTACTCTCTTTCGATCCCTATTTCTCTCTCTCTATCCCTATTTCTCTCTCTCTCTCACTCTCTATCCCTATTTCTCTCTCTCTCTCTATCCCTATTTCTCTCTCTCTCTCTCTCTTACTCTATCCCTATTTCTCTCTCTTACTTTCTCTGTTTCTCTCTCTCTCTTACTCTCTCTCTATCCCTATTTCTCTCTCTCTATCCCTATTTCTCTCTCTCTCTTTCTCTCTCTCTATCCCTATTTCTCTCTCTCTCTTACTCTCTCTCTATCCCTATTTCTCTCTCTCTCTCTATCCCTATTTCTCTCTCTCTCTCTATCCCTATTTCTCTCTCTCTCTCTATCCCTATTTCTCTCTCTCTTACTCTCTCTCTATCCCTGTTTCTCTCTCTCTCTCTTACTCTCTCTATCCCTATTTCTCTCTCTTTCTCTCTATCCCTATTTCTCTCTCTCTTACTCTCTCTCTATCCCTGTTTCTCTCTCTCTCTCTTACTCTCTCTATCCCTATTTCTCTCTCTTTCTCTCTATCCCTATTTCTCTCTCTCTCTCTCTCTCTCTCTCTCATTCTCTCTCTATCCCTATTTCTCTCTCTTCCTCACTCTCTATCCCTATTTCTTTCTCTCTCTCTCTTACTCTCTATCTGTATTTCTCTTACGCTCTCTCTGTCCCTATTGCTCTCTCTCTCTCTCTCTTACTCTCTTTTTCCCTATTTCTCCCTCTTTCTCACTCTCACTGACTCTCTCTCTATCCCTATTTCTCTGTCTCTCCCTATTACTCTCTTTCGATCCCTATTTCTCTCTCTCTATCCCTATTTCTCTCTCTCTCTCTCTCTCTCTTACTCTCTATCCCTATTTCTCTCTCTCTCTCTCTCTCTCTTTCTCTCTATCCCTATTTCTCTCTCTCTATCCCTATTTCTCTCTCTCTCTTTCCCTATTTCTCTCTCTCTCTTTCCCTATTTCTCTCTCTCTCTTTCCCTATTTCTCTCTCTCTCTTTCCCTATTTCTCTCTCTCTCTCTCTCTCTTACTCTATCCCTATTTCTCTCTCTTACTTTCTCTGTTTCTCTCTCTCTCTTACTCTCTCTCTATCCCTATTTCTCTCTCTCTATCCCTATTTCTCTCTCTCTCTTTCTCTCTCTCTATCCCTATTTCTCTCTCTCTCTTACTCTCTCTCTATCCCTATTTCTCTCTCTCTCTCTATCCCTATTTCTCTCTCTCTCTCTATCCCTATTTCTCTCTCTCTCTCTATCCCTATTTCTCTCTCTCTCTCTTTCTCTCTATCCCTATTTCTCTCTCTCTCTCTTTCTCTCTCTTCCTCACTCTCTATCCCTATATCTTTCTCTCTCTCTCTTACTCTCTATCTGTATTTCTCTCTCTTACGCTCTCTCTCTCTCCCTTACTCCCTCACTGTCCGTATTTCTCTCTCTCTCTTACTCTCTTTTTCCCTATTTCTCCCTCTTTCTCACTCTCACTGACTCTCTCTCTATCCCTATTTTTCTCTCTCTCTCTCTTACTTTCTCTCTATCCCTATATCCCTATTCTCTCTCTCTCTCTATCCCTGTTTCTCTCTCGCTCTCTCTGACTCTCTACCCCTATTTCTCTCTCTCTCTCTTACTCTCTATACCTATTTCTCTCTCTCTCACTCTATCCCTATTTCACCCTCTCTCTCTCTATCCCTAATTCTCTCTCTATCCATAATTCTCTCTCTCTCTTACTCACTCTCTCTCTCTCTCCCTATTTCTCTCTCTCCCTATTTCTCTCTCTCTCTCTTACTCTCCCTCTCTCTATCCCTATTTCTCTCTCTCTCTCTTACTCTCTCTATCCCTATTTCACTGTCTCTCGCTTACTCTCTCTCTCTATCCCTATTTCTCTATCTCTCTCTCTATCCCTATTTCTCTCTCTCTCTTACTCTCTCTATCCCTATTTCTCTCTCTCTCTTACTCTCTCTATCCCTATTTCTCTCTCTCATTCTCTCTCTATCCCTATTTCTCTCTCTCATTCTCTCTCTATCCCTATTTCTCTCTCTTCCTCTCTCTCTATCCCTATTTCTCTCTCTTCCTCTCTCTCTATCCCTATTTCTCTCTCTTCCTCTCTCTCTATCCCTATTTCTCTCTCTTCCTCTCTCTCTATCCCTATTTCTTTCTCTCTCTCTCTTACTCTCTATCTGTATTTCTCTCTCTTACTCTCTCTCTGTCCCTATTGCTCTCTCTCTCTCTCCCTTACTCCCTCACTGTCCGTATTTCTCTCTCTCTCTCTTACTCTTTTTCCCTATTTCTCCCTCTTTCTCACTCTCACTGACTCTCTCTCTATCCCTATTTCTCTGTCTCTCCCTCTTACTCTCTTTCGATCCCTATTTCTCTCTCTCTATCTCTGCTTCTCTCTCTCTATCCCTATTTCTCTCTCTCTATCCCTATTTCTCTCTCTCTATCCCTATTTCTCTCTCTCTATCCCTATTTCTCTCTCTCTCTCTTACTCTCTCTCCATCCCTATTTCTCTCTCTCCATCCCTATTTCTCTGTCTCTCTTACTCTCTCTCCATCCCTATTTCTTTCTCTCTATCCCTATTTCTCTCTCTCTATCCCTATTTCTCTCTCTCTCTCTTACTCTCTATCCCTATTTCTCTCTCTCTATCCCTATTTCTCTCTCTCTCTTACTCTCTCTCTATCCCTATTTCTCTGTCTCTCTTACTCTCTCTCCATCCCTATTTCTCTCTCTCCATCCCTATTTCTCTTTCTCTCTATCCCTATTTCTCTCTCTCTATCCCTATTTCTCTCTCTCTATCCCTATTTCTCTCTCTCTCTTTCCCTATTTCTCTCTCTCTCTTTCCCTATTTCTCTCTCTCTCTTTCCCTATTTCTCTCTCTCTCTTTCCCTATTTCTCTCTCTCTCTTTCCCTATTTCTCTCTCTCTCTCTCTTACTCTATCCCTATTTCTCTCTCTTACTTTCTCTGTTTCTCTCTCTCTCTCTTACTCTCTCTCTATCCCTATTTCTCTCTCTCTCTTACTCTCTCTCTATCCCTATTTCTCTCTCTCTCTTAGTCTCTCTCTATCCCTGCTTCTCTCTCTCTCTCTTACTCTCTATCCCTATTTCTCTCCCTCTCTCTCTCTCTCTCTCTTTCTCTCTATCCCTATTTCTCTCTCTCTCTCTCTATTTCTCTCTATCCCTATTTCTCTCTCTATCCCTATTTCTCTCTCTATCCCTATTTCTCTCTCTCTATCCCTATTTCTCTCTCTCTATCCCTGTATCTCTCTCTATCCCTATTTCTCTCTCTCTCTCTGTTACTCTCTCTCTATCCCTATTTCTCTCTCTCTCTTACTCTCTCTCTATCCCTGTATCTCTCTCTCTCTATCCCTATTTCTCTCTCTCTCTATCCCTATTTCTCTCTCTCTCTATCCCTATTTCTCTCTCTCTCTCTCTCTGTTACTCTCTCTCTCTCTGTTACTCTCTCTCTCTCTGTTACTCTCTCTCTATCCCTATTTCTCTCTCTCTCTTACTCTCTCTCTATCCCTGTATCTCTCTCTCTCTATCCCTATTTCTCTTTCTCTATCTATCCCTGTTTCTCTCTCTCTCTATCCCTGTTTCTCTCTCTCTCTCTATCCCTGTTTCTCTCTCTCTCTCTTACTCTCTCTATCCCTATTTCTCTCTCTTTCTCTCTATCCCTATTTCTCTCTCTCTTACTCTCTCTCTATCCCTGTTTCTCTCTCTCTCTCTTACTCTCTCTATCCCTATTTCTCTCTCTTTCTCTCTATCCCTATTTCTCTCTCTCTCTCTCTCTCTCTCTCTCATTCTCTCTCTATCCCTATTTCTCTCTCTTCCTCACTCTCTATCCCTATTTCTTTCTCTCTCTCTCTTACTCTCTATCTGTATTTCTCTTACGCTCTCTCTGTCCCTATTGCTCTCTCTCTCTCTCTCTTACTCTCTTTTTCCCTATTTCTCCCTCTTTCTCACTCTCACTGACTCTCTCTCTATCCCTATTTCTCTGTCTCTCCCTATTACTCTCTTTCGATCCCTATTTCTCTCTCTCTATCCCTATTTCTCTCTCTCTCTCACTCTCTATCCCTATTTCTCTCTCTCTCTCACTCTCTATCCCTATTTCTCTCTCTCTCTCACTCTCTCTCTCTTTCTCTCTATCCCTATTTCTCTCTCTCTCTCTCTCTTTCTCTCTATCCCTATTTCTCTCTCTCTCTCTTACTTTCTCTCTATCCCTATTTCTCTCTCTCTTACTCTCTCTCTATCCCTGTTTCTCTCTCGCTCTCTCTGACTCTCTACCCCTATTTCTCTCTCTCTCTCTTACTCTCTATCCCTATTTCTCTCTCTCTCTTACTTTCTCTCTATCCCTATTTCTCTCTCTTTCTCTCTATCCCTATTTCTCTCTCTCTTACTCTCTCTCTATCCCTGTTTCTCTCTCGCTCTCTCTGACTCTCTACCCCTATTTCTCTCTCTCTCTTACTCTCTATCCCTATTGCTCTCTCTCTCACTCTATCCCTATTTCACCCTCTCTCTCTCTATCCCTAATTCTCTCTCTTTCGATCCATAATTCTCTCTCTCTCTTACTCTCTCTCTATCCCCATTTCTCTCTCTTACACTCTCTCTATCCCTATTTCTCTCTCTCTCTCTCTTACTCTCCCTCTCTCTATCCCTATTTCTCTCTCTCTCTCTTACTCTCTCTCTATCCCTATTTCTCTCACTCTCTATCCATAATTCTCTCTCTCTCTCTTACTCTTTATCCCTATTTCTCTCACTCTCTCTCTATCCCTATTTCACTGTCTCTCTCTTTCTCTCTCTATCCCTATTTCTCTCTCTCTCTTACTCTCTCTCTATCCCTATTTCTCTCTCTCATTCTCTCTCTCTCTATCCCTATTTCTCTCTCTCATTCTCTCTCTCTCTATCCCTATTTCTCTCTCTCATTCTCTCTCTATCCCTATTTCTCTCTCTTCCTCTCTCTCTATCCCTATTTCTCTCTCTTCCTCTCTCTCTATCCCTATTTCTCTCTCTCTCTCTTTCTCTCTCTCATTCTCTATCCCTATTTCTCTCTCTTCCTCTCTCTCTATCCCTATTTCTTTCTCTCTCTCTCTTACTCTCTATCTGTATTTCTCTCTCTTACTCTCCCTCTGTCCCCATTGCTCTCTCTCTCTCCCTTACTCCCTCACTGTCCGTATTTCTCTCTCTCTCTCTTACTCTCTTTTTCCCTATTTCTCCCTCTTTCTCACTCTCACTGACTCTCTCTCTATCCCTATTTCTCTGTCTCTCCCTCTTACTCTCTTTCGATCCCTATTTCTCTCTCTCTATCTCTGCTTCTCTCTCTCTATCTCTCTCTCTCTATCCCTATTTCTCTCTCTCTCTCTCTCTATTTCTCTCTATCCCTATTTCTCTCTCTCTCTCTTACTCTCTATCCCTATTTCTCTCTCTCTATCCCTATTTCTCTCTCTCTATCCCTATTTCTCTCTCTCTATCCCTATTTCTCTCTCTCTATCCCTATTTCTCTCTCTCTCTCTGTTACTCTCTCTCTATCCCTATTTCTCTCTCTCTCTTACTCTCTCTCTATCCCTGTATCTCTCTCTCTCTATCCCTATTTCTCTCTCTCTCTATCCCTATTTCTCTCTCTCTCTCTCTCTGTTACTCTCTCTCTCTCTGTTACTCTCTCTCTCTCTGTTACTCTCTCTCTCTCTGTTACTCTCTCTCTATCCCTATTTCTCTCTCTCTCTTACTCTCTCTCTATCCCTGTATCTCTCTCTCTCTATCCCTATTTCTCTTTCTCTCTATCCCTATTTCTCTCTCTCTATCCCTATTTCTCTCTCTCTATCTATCCCTGTTTCTCTCTCTCTCTATCCCTGTTTCTCTCTCTCTCTCTATCCCTGTTTCTCTCTCTCTCTCTTACTCTCTCTATCCCTATTTCTCTCTCTTTCTCTCTATCCCTATTTCTCTCTCTCTTACTCTCTCTCTATCCCTGTTTCTCTCTCTCTCTCTTACTCTCTCTATCCCTATTTCTCTCTCTTTCTCTCTATCCCTATTTCTCTCTCTCTCTCTCTCTCTCTCTCTCATTCTCTCTCTATCCCTATTTCTCTCTCTTCCTCACTCTCTATCCCTATTTCTTTCTCTCTCTCTCTTACTCTCTATCTGTATTTCTCTTACGCTCTCTCTGTCCCTATTGCTCTCTCTCTCTCTCTCTTACTCTCTTTTTCCCTATTTCTCCCTCTTTCTCACTCTCACTGACTCTCTCTCTATCCCTATTTCTCTGTCTCTCCCTATTACTCTCTTTCGATCCCTATTTCTCTCTCTCTATCCCTATTTCTCTCTCTCTCTCACTCTCTATCCCTATTTCTCTCTCTCTCTCTCTCTCTCTCTCTTTCTCTCTATCCCTATTTCTCTCTCTCTCTCTTTCTCTCTATCCCTATTTCTCTCTCTCTCTCTCTCTTTCTCTCTATCCCTATTTCTCTCTCTTTCTCTCTATCCCTATTTCTCTCTCTCTTACTCTCTCTCTATCCCTGTTTCTCTCTCGCTCTCTCTGACTCTCTACCCCTATTTCTCTCTCTCTCTCTTACTCTCTATCCCTATTTCTCTCTCTCTCTTACTTTCTCTCTATCCCTATTTCTCTCTCTTTCTCTCTATCCCTATTTCTCTCTCTCTTACTCTCTCTCTATCCCTGTTTCTCTCTCGCTCTCTCTGACTCTCTACCCCTATTTCTCTCTCTCTCTCTTACTCTCTATCCCTATTGCTCTCTCTCTCACTCTATCCCTATTTCACCCTCTCTCTCTCTATCCCTAATTCTCTCTCTTTCGATCCATAATTCTCTCTCTCTCTTACTCTCTCTCTATCCCCATTTCTCTCTCTTACACTCTCTCTATCCCTATTTCTCTCTCTCTCTCTCTCTTACTCTCCCTCTCTCTATCCCTATTTCTCTCTCTCTCTCTTACTCTCTCTCTATCCCTATTTCTCTCACTCTCTATCCATAATTCTCTCTCTCTCTCTTACTCTTTATCCCTATTTCTCTCACTCTCTCTCTATCCCTATTTCACTGTCTCTCTCTTTCTCTCTCTATCCCTATTTCTCTCTCTCTCTTACTCTCTCTCTATCCCTATTTCTCTCTCTCATTCTCTCTCTCTCTATCCCTATTTCTCTCTCTCATTCTCTCTCTATCCCTATTTCTCTCTCTTCCTCTCTCTCTATCCCTATTTCTCTCTCTTCCTCTCTCTCTATCCCTATTTCTCTCTCTCTCTCTTTCTCTCTCTCATTCTCTATCCCTATTTCTCTCTCTTCCTCTCTCTCTATCCCTATTTCTTTCTCTCTCTCTCTTACTCTCTATCTGTATTTCTCTCTCTTACTCTCCCTCTGTCCCCATTGCTCTCTCTCTCTCCCTTACTCCCTCACTGTCCGTATTTCTCTCTCTCTCTCTTACTCTCTTTTTCCCTATTTCTCCCTCTTTCTCACTCTCACTGACTCTCTCTCTATCCCTATTTCTCTGTCTCTCCCTCTTACTCTCTTTCGATCCCTATTTCTCTCTCTATCTCTGCTTCTCTCTCTCTATCTCTCTCTCTCTATCCCTATTTCTACTCTCTCTCTCTCTCTCTATTTCTCTCTATCCCTATTTCTCTCTCTCTCTCTTACTCTCTCTCATCCTATTTCTCTCTCTCTCTTACTCTCTCTCCTCCCTATTTCTCTCTCTCCATCCTATTTCTCTTTCTCTCTATCCCTATTTCTCTCTCTATCCCTATTTCTCTCTCTCTATCCCTATTTCTCTCTCTCTATCCCTATTTCTCTCTATCCCTATTTCTCTCTCTCTCTTTCCCTATTTCTCTCTCTCTCTTTCCCTATTTCTCTCTCTCTCTTTCCCTATTTCTCTCTCTCTCTTTCCCTAATTCTTCTCTCTCTCTCTTCCTATTTCTCTCTCTCTCTCTTTCCCTATTTCTCTCTCTCTCTCTCTTACTCTATCCCTATTTCTCTCTCTTACTTCTCTGTTTCTCTCTCTCTCTTACTCTCTCTCTATCCCTATTTCTCTCTCTCTCTCTATCCCTATTTCTCTCTCTCTCTCTCTATCCCTATTTCTCTCTCTCTCTCATTCTCTCTCTATCCCTAATTCTCTCTCTTCCTCACTCTCTATCCCTATATCTTCTCTCTCTCTCTTACTCTCTATCTGTATTTCTCTCTCTTACGCTCTCTCTCTCTCCCTTACTCCCTCACTGTCCGTATTTCTCTCTCTCTCATCTCTTACTCTCTTTTTCCCTATTCTCCTCTTCTCACTCTCACTGACTCTCTCTCTATCCTATTTCTCTCTCTCTCTCTTACTTTCTCTCTATCCCTATATCCCTATTCTCTCTCTCTCTCTATCCCTGTTCTCTCTCGCTCTCTCTGACTCTCTACTCCTATTCTCCTATCTCTCTCTACCTCTTCTACTCTCTATACCTATTTCTCTCTCTCTCACTCTATCCCTATTTCACCCTCTCTCTCTCTATCCATAATTCTCTCTCTATCCATAATTCTCTCTCTCTTACTCTCTCTCTCTTCTCTCTCCTATTTCTCTCTCATCTCTCTTACTCTCTCTATCCCTATTTCACTGTCTCTCGCTTACTCTCTCTCTCTATCCCTATTTCTCTATCTCTCTCTCTATCCCTATTTCTCTCTCTCTTCTTACTCTCTCTATCCCTATTTCTCTCTCTCATTCTCTCTCTATCCCTATTTCTCTCTCTCATTCTCTATCCCTATTTCTCTCTCATCTCTATCTTCTCTTCTATCCCTATTTCTCTCTCTCATTCTCTCTCTATCCCTATTTCTCTCTCTCATTCTCTCTATCCCTATTTCTCTCTTCTCATTCTCTCTCTATCCCTATTTCTCTCTCTTCCTCTCTCTCTATCCCTATTCTCTCTCTTCCTCTCTCTCTATCCCTATTTCTTTCTCTCTCTCTCTTACTCTCTATCTGTATTTCTCTCTCTTACTCTCTCTCTGTCCCTATTGCTCTCTCTCTCTCCCTTACTCCCTCACTGTCCGTATTTCTCTCTCTCTCTCTTACTCTCTTTTTCCCTATTTCTCCCTCTTTCTCACTCTCACTGACTCTCTCTCCATTCCTATTTCTCTGTCTCTCCTCTCTTACTCTCTTTCGATCCCTATTTCTCTCTCTCTCTTAGTCTCTCTCCTATCCCTGCTTCTCTCTCTCTCTCTCTTACTCTCTATCCCTATTTCTCTCTCTCTCTCTCTCTCTCTCTCTCTCTCTATCCTATTTCTCTCTCTCTCTATCCCTATTTCTCTCTCTCTCTATCCCTATTTCTCTCTCTCTATCCCTGTATCTCTCTCTATCCCTGTATCTCTCTCTATCCCTGTATCTCTCTCTATCCCTGTATCTCTCTCTATCCCTGTATCTCTCTCTCTCTCTGTTACTCTCTCTCTATCCCTATTTCTCTCTCTCTCTTACTCTCTCTCTATCCCTGTATCTCTCTCTCTCTATCCCTATTTCTCTCTATCCCTATTTCTCTCTCTCTCTATCCTATTTCTCTCTCTCTCTATCCCTATTTCTCTCTCTCTATCCCTATTTCTCTCTCTCTCTTACTCTCTCTCTATCCTATTTCTCTCTCTCTCTCTATCCCTGTTTCTCTCTCTCTCTCTATCCCTGTTTCTCTCTCTCTCTCTATCCTAGTTTCTCTCTCATCTCTCTATCCCTGTTTCTCTCTCTCTCTCTATCCCTGTTTCTCTCTCTCTCTCCCTATTTCTCTCTCTTTCTCTCTCTATCCCTATTTCTCTCTCTCTCTCTCTCTCTCTGCATTCTCTCTCTATCCCTATTTCTCTCTCTTCCTCACTCTCTTATCCCTATTTCTTTCTCTCTCTCTCTTACTCTCTATCTGTATTTCTCTTACGCTCTCTCTGTCCCTATTGCTCTCTCTCTCTCTCCCTTACTCCCTCACTGTCCGTATTTCTCTCTCTCTCTCTTTTTCCCTATTTCTCCCTCTTTCTCACTTTTTAGAATTTAGAATTTAGAATTTAGAACATTACAGTGCAGTACAGGCCCTTCGGCCCTCGATGTTGCGCCGCCCTGTGAAACCATCTGACCTACACTATTCCATTTTCATCCATGTGTCTATCCAATGTCCACTTAAATGCCCTTAAAGTTGGCGAATCTACTACTGCTGCAGGCAGGGCGTTCCACGCCCTTACTACTCTCTGAGTAAAGAAACTACCTCTCACATCTGTCCGATATCTATCACCCCTCAACTTGAAGCTATGTCCCCTCGTGTTTGCCATCACCATCCGAGGAAAAAGACGCTCACTATCCACCCTATCTAACCCTCTGATTATCTTATATGTCTCTATTAAGTCACCTCTCCTCCTCCTTCTCTCCAACGAAAACAACCTCAAGTCCCTCAGCCTTTCCTCGTAAGACCTTCCCTCCATACCAGGCAACATCCTAGTAAATCTCCTCTGCACCCTTTCCATAGCTTCCACATCCTTCCTATAATGCGGTGACCAGAACTGCACGCAATACTCCAGGTGCGGTCTCACCAGAGTTTTGTACAGCTGCAGCATGACCTCGTGGCTCCGAAACTCGACGCCCCTACTAATAAAAGCTAACACACCATATGCCTTCTTAACAGCCCTATTAACCTGGTTAGCAACCTTCAGGGATTTATGCACCTGGACACCAAGATCTCTCTGTTCATCTACAGTACCAAGAATCCTCCCATTAGCCCAGTACTCTGCATTCCTGTTACTCCTTCCAAAGTGAATCACCTCACACTTTTCCGCATTAAACTCCATTTGCCATCTCTCAGCCCAGCTCTGCAGC
>NW_027140742.1:22500-27500 GCF_036365525.1 Heterodontus francisci | reverse complement strand
GTGGACTCTTGGAATAAACGTCCAAGTCCCGACTTGCCACCTCCTACTACTGTGCAGATACCCCGCCAACCCCCAGCCACCCGAATGACAAGCGTCCGATCAGCGGGACGAATTTGACAACTCTGGCCGGACCTCTGGAACTCCATCCCGGGTAACCGGGGCAAATTTTTCCGCTTGATCGCCCTTCCACTGGTTAACCATTTGCCCTTTCGGACTTAGTCTCTGGACATTATTCGACGGATTTTCTGGTTAACCATTTGCCCTTTCGGACTTAGTCTCTGGGCATTATTTTCGACTTTTTGGTTAATGATTTCACACTTTTTACTTACTTTTGCGCTTTTTGGTTAATGATTACTCTGCTTACTGGTTAATTATTTGCCCTTTCGGACTTAGTCTCTGGACATTATTTTCGAGTTTTTGGTTAATGATTTCACACTTTTAACATATTTTTGCGCTTTTTGGTTAATGATTACTCTGCTTACTGGTTAACCATTTGCCCTTTCGGACTTAGTCTCTGCACATTATTTTCGACTTTTTGGTTAATGATTTCACACTTTTAACATATTTTTGCGCTTTTTGGTTAATGATTTCATACTTTTTACTTACTTTTGCGCCTTTTGGTTAATGATTACTCTGCTTACTGGTTAACCATTTGCCCTTTCGGACTTAGTCTCTGGACATTATTTTCGAGTTTTTGGTTAATGATTTCACACTTTTTACTTACTTTTGCGATTTTTGGTTAATGATTACTCTGCTTACTGGTTAACCATTTGCCCTTTCGGACTTAGTCTCTGGACATTGTTTTCGACATTTTGGTTAATGATTTCACACTTTTAACTTAATTTTGCGATTTTTGGTTAATGATTACTCTGCTTACTGGTTAACCATTTGCCCTTTCGGACTTAGTCTCTGGACATTGTTTTCGACATTTTGGTTAATGATTTCACACTTTTAACTTAATTTTGTGCTTTTTGGTTAATGATTTCATACTTTTTACTTACTTTTGCGATTTTTGGTTAATGATTACTCTGCTTACTGGTTAACCATTTGCCCTTTCGGACTTAGTCTCTGGACATTGTTTTCGACATTTTGGTTAATGATTTCACACTTTTAACTTAATTTTGTGCTTTTTGGTTAATGATTTCATACTTTTTACTTACTTTTGCGATTTTTGGTTAATGATTACTCTGCTTACTGGTTAACCATTTGCCCTTTCGGACTTAGTCTCTGGACATTATTTTTGGGTTTTTGGTTAATGATTTCACACTTTTTACTTACTTTTGCCCTTTTTGGTTACTGATTACTCTGCTTACTGGTTAACCATTTGCCCTTTCGGACTTAGTCTCTGGACATTATTTTCGAGTTTTTGGTTAATGATTTCACACTTTTAACATATTTTTGCGCTTTTTGGTTAATGATTACTCTGCTTACTGGTTAATTATTTGCCCTTTCGGACTTAGTCTCTGCACATTATTTTCGAGTTTTTGGTTAATGATTTCACACTTTTAACATATTTTTGCGCTTTTTGGTTACTGATTTCATACTTTTTACTTACTTTTGCGCCTTTTGGTTAATGATTACTCTGCTTACTGGTTAACCATTTGCCCTTTCGGACTTAGTCTCTGGACATTATTTTCGAGTTTTTGGTTAATGATTTCACACTTTTTACTTACTTTTGCGATTTTTGGTTAATGATTACTCTGCTTACTGGTTAACCATTTGCCCTTTCGGACTTAGTCTCTGGACATTATTTTCGGGTTTTTGGTTAATGATTTCACACTTTTTACTTACTTTTGCGATTTTTGGTTAATGATTACTCTGCTTACTGGTTAACCATTTGCCCTTTCGGACTTAGTCTCTGGAGATTATTTTCGAGTTTTTGGTTAATGATTTCACACTTTTTACTTACTTTTGCGATTTTTGGTTAATGATTACTCTGCTTACTGGTTAACCATTTGCCCTTTTGGACTTAGTCTCTGGACATTATTTTCGGGTTTTTGGTTAATGATTTCACACTTTTTACTTACTTTTGCGATTTTTGGTTAATGATGACTCTGCTTACTGGTTAACCATTTGCCCTTTCGCACTTAGTCTCTGGAGATTATTTTCGACTTTTTGGTTAATGATTTCACACTTTTAACTTAATTTTGTGCTTTTTGGTTAATGATTTCATACTTTTTACTTACTTTTGCCCTTTTTGGTTAATGATTACTCTGCTTACTGGTTAACCATTTGCCCTTTCGGACTTGGTCTCTGGACATTATTTTCGAGTTTTTGGTTAATGATTTCACACTTTTTACTTACTTTTGCGATTTTTGGTTAATGATTACTCTGCTTACTGGTTAATTATTTGCCCTTTCGGACTTAGTCTCTGCACATTATTTTCGAGTTTTTGGTTAATGATTTCACACTTTTAACATATTTTTGCGCTTTTTGGTTACTGATTTCATACTTTTTACTTACTTTTGCGCCTTTTGGTTAATGATTACTCTGCTTACTGGTTAACCATTTGCCCTTTCGGACTTAGTCTCTGCACATTATTTTCGACTTTTTGGTTAATGATTTCACACTTTTAACATATTTTTGCGCTTTTTGGTTAATGATTTCATACTTTTTACTTACTTTTGCGCCTTTTGGTTAATGATTACTCTGCTTACTGGTTAACCATTTGCCCTTTCGGACTTAGTCTCTGGACATTGTTTTCGACATTTTGGTTAATGATTTCACACTTTTAACTTAATTTTGTGCTTTTTGGTTAATGATTTCATACTTTTTACTTACTTTTGCCCTTTTTGGTTAATGATTACTCTGCTTACTGGTTAACCATTTGCCCTTTCGGACTTAGTCTCTGGAGATTATTTTCGAGTTTTTGGTTAATGATTTCACACTTTTTACTTACTTTTGCGATTTTTGGTTAATGATTTCACACTTTTTACTTACTTTTGCGATTTTTGGTTAATGATGACTCTGCTTACTGGTTAACCATTTGCCCTTTCGGACTTAGTCTCTGCACATTATTTTCGAGTTTTTGGTTAATGATTTCACACTTTTTACTTACTTTTGCGATTTTTGGTTAATGATTTCATACTTTTTACTTACTTTTGCGATTTTTGGTTAATGATGACTCTGCTTACTGGTTAATTATTTGTACTTTCGGACTTGGTCTCTGGACATTATTTTCGACTTTTTGGTTAATGATTTCACACTTTTAACATAATTTTGCGCTTTTTGGTTAATGATTACTCTGCTTGCTTGTTACTGATTTCCCCTTTCGGACTTGATCTCTGGCCGTTCTTTTCGACCTTTTTGGATCAGGTTTCCACACTCTGAAATTATTTTGGGCTCACTGATTAGGCGAGATCAAGGGGGCATGCCTGGGCACTTTGGGCTCAGTTTGGGAAGGCGGCGTCCGTGTGCTCCTCCGCCCTTCCCGCACTTGCGGCTAGGTTTGCCAAACTGCGCTGACCCGCAGCCCTGCCTTTTTGCCCACGGCACGGAACGACTCAAGTCTGGCTCCGTTCCAGGCCGTTGCCTCCGGCTGCCCGCCGTCCGGCCGGCCTGGGACGTACCCCGGCTGACGGCGCCGGAGCCCCTCTAGCAGCCACCGGTGCCGCGGGCCAATGGGTCCGGGCGTTCCGGAGCTATCGGTGGGGAAGTGCTCTCCCCTTTTCCTGACGCCGTTCGCCCGAGCAGAGGTGCAGCCTGACGGGACTGCTGTCGCCTTCCGCGGCGCACCGGCCCCTTTCACCTGCCGTCGACCGCGCGGAGCTCGGACCTTCCTCCCCGAAGTTATGGCCCCGGCGCCGGAGGGTTCCCGGGGCCGGGCATTCAGCGGGGTGAGTCTTCACCTTCCCGGTCAGCCTGCGGGGTCGGTGCGCCGGCACTCGACGCGGGAGGGTCCCCTCTTTCCGTAGAGCCCCGCCCGGTGCCGATCGGCCGGCGGATTGCGGAGCGAACCGCGCCTGACCGACGGGCCTCGGAAACCCGTTGCAGTCGACGGGGGGGAACCGGACAGCGGGACGAGGTGCCGATTCCACCCGCAGATTCGATCCCGAAATCCCGCGGGATTCGGCGGTCCGACCCGACAGATTCAAACGTCGCCCGGGCGGCCCCCAGCGGTCGGGCCGGCCTGGTTCCGCCACCGCCCGATGCCCCTCGCCCCCGGCTACCGCCGACCGCGCCGACCGAGGGAATGCGGCCGGACGTCCGGCGGCAATCGGCCGGAAAGCGGTATGGCCATTTCCTACTGTCCCTCGGACGGGCAGAGGGGCGGCGCCGGGGCACTCGCGGACCAGGCCGCGCCCCTCCGAGCCCTACCGCCTGCCGTCGACCGCGCGGGGATCGGACCTCCCTCCCCGAAGTTATGGCCCCGGAGCCGGAGGGTAGCCGGGGCCGGGCATTCAGCGGGGTGAGTCTTCACCTTCCCGGTCAGCCTGCGGGGTCGGTGCGCCGGCACTCGACGCGGGAGGGTCCCCTCTTTCCGTAGAGCCCCGCCCGGTGCCGATCGGCCGGCGGATTGCGGAGCGAACCGCGCCTGACCGACGGGCCTCGGAAACCCGTTGCAGTCGACGGGGGGGGGGGAACCGGACAGCGGGACGAGGTGCCGATTCCACCCGCAGATTCGATCCCGAAATCCCGCGGGATTCGGCGGTCCGACCCGACAGATTCAAACGTCGCCCGGGCGGCCCCCAGCGGTCGGGCCGGCCTGGTTCCGCCACCGCCCGATGCCCCTCGCCCCCGGCTACCGCCGGCCGCGCAGACCGAGCGAATGCGGCCGGACGTCCGGCGGCAATCGGCCGGAAAGCGGTATGGCCATTTCCTACTGTCCCTCGGACGGGCAGAGGGGCGGCGCCGGGGCACTCGCGGACCAGGCCGCGCCCCTCCGAGCCCTACCGCCTGCCGTCGACCGCGCGGGGATCGGACCCTCCTCGCCGAAGTTATGGAGGTAAGACCGGGAGGCTGCCCAGGGTCGGGACTTCAACCGGCTGCCGCCACCCTTT
>NW_027140742.1:5000-10000 GCF_036365525.1 Heterodontus francisci | reverse complement strand
TCGCCCTTCCACTGGTTAACCATTTGCCCTTTCGGACTTAGTCTCTGGACATTATTCGACGGATTTTCTGGTTAACCATTTGCCCTTTCGGACTTAGTCTCTGGGCATTATTTTCGACTTTTTGGTTAATGATTTCACACTTTTTACTTACTTTTGCGCTTTTTGGTTAATGATTACTCTGCTTACTGGTTAATTATTTGCCCTTTCGGACTTAGTCTCTGGACATTATTTTCGAGTTTTTGGTTAATGATTTCACACTTTTAACATATTTTTGCGCTTTTTGGTTAATGATTACTCTGCTTACTGGTTAACCATTTGCCCTTTCGGACTTAGTCTCTGCACATTATTTTCGACTTTTTGGTTAATGATTTCACACTTTTAACATATTTTTGCGCTTTTTGGTTAATGATTTCATACTTTTTACTTACTTTTGCGCCTTTTGGTTAATGATTACTCTGCTTACTGGTTAACCATTTGCCCTTTCGGACTTAGTCTCTGGACATTATTTTCGAGTTTTTGGTTAATGATTTCACACTTTTTACTTACTTTTGCGATTTTTGGTTAATGATTACTCTGCTTACTGGTTAACCATTTGCCCTTTCGGACTTAGTCTCTGGACATTGTTTTCGACATTTTGGTTAATGATTTCACACTTTTAACTTAATTTTGCGATTTTTGGTTAATGATTACTCTGCTTACTGGTTAACCATTTGCCCTTTCGGACTTAGTCTCTGGACATTGTTTTCGACATTTTGGTTAATGATTTCACACTTTTAACTTAATTTTGTGCTTTTTGGTTAATGATTTCATACTTTTTACTTACTTTTGCGATTTTTGGTTAATGATTACTCTGCTTACTGGTTAACCATTTGCCCTTTCGGACTTAGTCTCTGGACATTATTTTTGGGTTTTTGGTTAATGATTTCACACTTTTTACTTACTTTTGCCCTTTTTGGTTACTGATTACTCTGCTTACTGGTTAACCATTTGCCCTTTCGGACTTAGTCTCTGGACATTATTTTCGAGTT
Organism: Heterodontus francisci; assembly: GCF_036365525.1. Taxonomy (NCBI): domain Eukaryota; kingdom Metazoa; phylum Chordata; class Chondrichthyes; order Heterodontiformes; family Heterodontidae; genus Heterodontus; species Heterodontus francisci. Next base: position 8,972 of record NW_027140742.1, on the reverse strand, counting down.
TTTGGTTAATGATTTCACACTTTTAACATATTTTTGCGCTTTTTGGTTAATGATTACTCTGCTTACTGGTTAATTATTTGCCCTTTCGGACTTAGTCTCTGCACATTATTTTCGAGTTTTTGGTTAATGATTTCACACTTTTAACATATTTTTGCGCTTTTTGGTTACTGATTTCATACTTTTTACTTACTTTTGCGCCTTTTGGTTAATGATTACTCTGCTTACTGGTTAACCATTTGCCCTTTCGGACTTAGTCTCTGGACATTATTTTCGAGTTTTTGGTTAATGATTTCACACTTTTTACTTACTTTTGCGATTTTTGGTTAATGATTACTCTGCTTACTGGTTAACCATTTGCCCTTTCGGACTTAGTCTCTGGACATTATTTTCGGGTTTTTGGTTAATGATTTCACACTTTTTACTTACTTTTGCGATTTTTGGTTAATGATTACTCTGCTTACTGGTTAACCATTTGCCCTTTCGGACTTAGTCTCTGGAGATTATTTTCGAGTTTTTGGTTAATGATTTCACACTTTTTACTTACTTTTGCGATTTTTGGTTAATGATTACTCTGCTTACTGGTTAACCATTTGCCCTTTCGGACTTAGTCTCTGGACATTATTTTCGGGTTTTTGGTTAATGATTTCACACTTTTTACTTACTTTTGCGATTTTTGGTTAATGATGACTCTGCTTACTGGTTAACCATTTGCCCTTTCGCACTTAGTCTCTGGAGATTATTTTCGACTTTTTGGTTAATGATTTCACACTTTTAACTTAATTTTGTGCTTTTTGGTTAATGATTTCATACTTTTTACTTACTTTTGCCCTTTTTGGTTAATGATTACTCTGCTTACTGGTTAACCATTTGCCCTTTCGGACTTGGTCTCTGGACATTATTTTCGAGTTTTTGGTTAATGATTTCACACTTTTTACTTACTTTTGCGATTTTTGGTTAATGATTACTCTGCTTACTGGTTAATTATTTGCCCTTTCGGACTTAGTCTCTGCACATTATTTTCGAGTTTTTGGTTAATGATTTCACACTTTTAACATATTTTTGCGCTTTTTGGTTACTGATTTCATACTTTTTACTTACTTTTGCGCCTTTTGGTTAATGATTACTCTGCTTACTGGTTAACCATTTGCCCTTTCGGACTTAGTCTCTGCACATTATTTTCGACTTTTTGGTTAATGATTTCACACTTTTAACATATTTTTGCGCTTTTTGGTTAATGATTTCATACTTTTTACTTACTTTTGCGCCTTTTGGTTAATGATTACTCTGCTTACTGGTTAACCATTTGCCCTTTCGGACTTAGTCTCTGGACATTGTTTTCGACATTTTGGTTAATGATTTCACACTTTTAACTTAATTTTGTGCTTTTTGGTTAATGATTTCATACTTTTTACTTACTTTTGCCCTTTTTGGTTAATGATTACTCTGCTTACTGGTTAACCATTTGCCCTTTCGGACTTAGTCTCTGGAGATTATTTTCGAGTTTTTGGTTAATGATTTCACACTTTTTACTTACTTTTGCGATTTTTGGTTAATGATTTCACACTTTTTACTTACTTTTGCGATTTTTGGTTAATGATGACTCTGCTTACTGGTTAACCATTTGCCCTTTCGGACTTAGTCTCTGCACATTATTTTCGAGTTTTTGGTTAATGATTTCACACTTTTTACTTACTTTTGCGATTTTTGGTTAATGATTTCATACTTTTTACTTACTTTTGCGATTTTTGGTTAATGATGACTCTGCTTACTGGTTAATTATTTGTACTTTCGGACTTGGTCTCTGGACATTATTTTCGACTTTTTGGTTAATGATTTCACACTTTTAACATAATTTTGCGCTTTTTGGTTAATGATTACTCTGCTTGCTTGTTACTGATTTCCCCTTTCGGACTTGATCTCTGGCCGTTCTTTTCGACCTTTTTGGATCAGGTTTCCACACTCTGAAATTATTTTGGGCTCACTGATTAGGCGAGATCAAGGGGGCATGCCTGGGCACTTTGGGCTCAGTTTGGGAAGGCGGCGTCCGTGTGCTCCTCCGCCCTTCCCGCACTTGCGGCTAGGTTTGCCAAACTGCGCTGACCCGCAGCCCTGCCTTTTTGCCCACGGCACGGAACGACTCAAGTCTGGCTCCGTTCCAGGCCGTTGCCTCCGGCTGCCCGCCGTCCGGCCGGCCTGGGACGTACCCCGGCTGACGGCGCCGGAGCCCCTCTAGCAGCCACCGGTGCCGCGGGCCAATGGGTCCGGGCGTTCCGGAGCTATCGGTGGGGAAGTGCTCTCCCCTTTTCCTGACGCCGTTCGCCCGAGCAGAGGTGCAGCCTGACGGGACTGCTGTCGCCTTCCGCGGCGCACCGGCCCCTTTCACCTGCCGTCGACCGCGCGGAGCTCGGACCTTCCTCCCCGAAGTTATGGCCCCGGCGCCGGAGGGTTCCCGGGGCCGGGCATTCAGCGGGGTGAGTCTTCACCTTCCCGGTCAGCCTGCGGGGTCGGTGCGCCGGCACTCGACGCGGGAGGGTCCCCTCTTTCCGTAGAGCCCCGCCCGGTGCCGATCGGCCGGCGGATTGCGGAGCGAACCGCGCCTGACCGACGGGCCTCGGAAACCCGTTGCAGTCGACGGGGGGGAACCGGACAGCGGGACGAGGTGCCGATTCCACCCGCAGATTCGATCCCGAAATCCCGCGGGATTCGGCGGTCCGACCCGACAGATTCAAACGTCGCCCGGGCGGCCCCCAGCGGTCGGGCCGGCCTGGTTCCGCCACCGCCCGATGCCCCTCGCCCCCGGCTACCGCCGACCGCGCCGACCGAGGGAATGCGGCCGGACGTCCGGCGGCAATCGGCCGGAAAGCGGTATGGCCATTTCCTACTGTCCCTCGGACGGGCAGAGGGGCGGCGCCGGGGCACTCGCGGACCAGGCCGCGCCCCTCCGAGCCCTACCGCCTGCCGTCGACCGCGCGGGGATCGGACCTCCCTCCCCGAAGTTATGGCCCCGGAGCCGGAGGGTAGCCGGGGCCGGGCATTCAGCGGGGTGAGTCTTCACCTTCCCGGTCAGCCTGCGGGGTCGGTGCGCCGGCACTCGACGCGGGAGGGTCCCCTCTTTCCGTAGAGCCCCGCCCGGTGCCGATCGGCCGGCGGATTGCGGAGCGAACCGCGCCTGACCGACGGGCCTCGGAAACCCGTTGCAGTCGACGGGGGGGGGGGAACCGGACAGCGGGACGAGGTGCCGATTCCACCCGCAGATTCGATCCCGAAATCCCGCGGGATTCGGCGGTCCGACCCGACAGATTCAAACGTCGCCCGGGCGGCCCCCAGCGGTCGGGCCGGCCTGGTTCCGCCACCGCCCGATGCCCCTCGCCCCCGGCTACCGCCGGCCGCGCAGACCGAGCGAATGCGGCCGGACGTCCGGCGGCAATCGGCCGGAAAGCGGTATGGCCATTTCCTACTGTCCCTCGGACGGGCAGAGGGGCGGCGCCGGGGCACTCGCGGACCAGGCCGCGCCCCTCCGAGCCCTACCGCCTGCCGTCGACCGCGCGGGGATCGGACCCTCCTCGCCGAAGTTATGGAGGTAAGACCGGGAGGCTGCCCAGGGTCGGGACTTCAACCGGCTGCCGCCACCCTTTCCCGCCTGTCCCACGGGCTCGGAGATCCAGGCCCTGCAAAGACCCTCCGGTCGCCACCCGACAGGTGCTTTACCGGAGAAATCGTAAACCGGCGTCAGGGCCGGACCTGTCCCGCAGAGGGCAGCCTGCGCCCTTATGCTTTCCCTTTTGCTTTGGCCCCGCAGTAGCAAATGGTTCACCGATAAGTCGGGAACCCACACGCCCGGCCCCACCCGCCCATCCTTCCGCAATGCATCGCCTAGACACACGCACCAAGGGCGCTCTCCTTCCCCCGCCTCCCACATCCCACAGGATGTGCCCTCAGACCACGGCGCCCACACAACCACCCACCCACCCA
>NW_027140741.1:570000-696630 GCF_036365525.1 Heterodontus francisci | reverse complement strand
CCTCTTCATTTCCCTCCACATCCCCCTCCCTCCCCCTCTTCATTCACCTCCACCACCCACTCCCTCCCCCTCTTCTTTCTCCTCCAACAACAACTCCCTCCCCTCTTCATTCCCTCCACCACCCCATCCCACCCCTCTTCATTCCCCTCCACCACCCCTCCCTCCCCCTCCTGATTCCACTCCACCACACCTTCCCTCCCCCTCTTCTTTCTCCTCCACCACCCACTCCCTCCACATCTTCATTCCCCTCCACCATCCCCTCCCTCCTCCTCTTCATTCCCTTCCACCACCCCTCCCTCCCTTTCATGATACCCCTCCACCACTTCCTCCCTCCCCCGCTTCATTCCTGTCCTCCACACCCAGCCTCCTTCACTTCATTCCCATCTAACTCCCCACCCTCCCCCTCTTCATACCCGTCCACCACCCCACCCTCCTTCACTCCATTCCCCTCCACCAACCCCTCCCTCCAGCTCTTCATTCTCCCCCACCGTCCCCTCCCTCCCCCTCTTCATTCCCTTCCAACTCCCCCTGCCAAATCCTCTTCATTCCCCTCCACAACCCCCCTCTTCATTCTCCTCCGCCACCCCCTCAGTCCGCATCTTCATTCCCATCCTCCACCACCTCCCTCCCCCTCTTCATTCCCCTCTACCAACTCCTCCCTCCGCATCTTCTTTCCCATCCACCTCCCACTCGCTCCCCGTCTTCATTCTCCTCCACCACCCCTCCCTCCGGCTCTTCATTCCCCTCCACCTACCCCTCCCTCCCACTCTTCATTCCCCTCCACCACCCCCTCCCTCCCCCTCTTCATTACCCACTTCCTCCCCCTCCCTCCCCTCTACATTACCCTCCACCTCTCCCTCCCAGCCCCTCTGCATTCCCCTCCACAACCCCCTCCCTCCCCCTCTTCATTCCCCACCACTTCCCCCTCCCTCCCCCTCTTTATTCCCCTCCACCACCCCCTCTCTCCCCCTCTTCATGCCCCTCCACCTCCCCCTCCCTCCGCTCTTCATTCCCATCCACTACTTGCACCCTCCCCCTCTTCCTTCCCCTCCACATCCCCCACCCTCCCCCTTTTCATTCCCCTCCACCACCCCCTCCCTCCCGCTCTCCATTGCCCTCCACCTCCCCCTCCCTCCCCTTTTCATTCCCCTGGACCTCCCCCTCCCGCCCGCTCTTCATTCGCATCAACCACCCACTCCCTTCCCCTCTTCATTCTCCTCCACAACAACATCCCTCCCACTCTTCATTCCCCTCCACCTCCCCCTCCCTCCCCCTCTTCATTGCCCTCAATCTCCCCCTCCATCCCCTCTTCATTCCCGTTCACCAACCCCTCCCTCCCCCTCTTCATTCCCCTCCACATCCCCCTCCCTCCCACTCTTCATTCATCTCCACCAGCCCCTCCCTCCCCCTTCTTTCTCCTCCACCACCCACTCTCTCCCCTTCTTCATTCCCCTCCATCACCCTATCCCACCTCTCTTCATTCCCCTCCACCACCCCCTCCCTCCCAATCTTCATTCCCCTCCACCACCTCCTCCCACCCCCTCTTCATTCCCATCTCCCCACCCCCTCCCTCCTTCTCTTCATACCCCTCCACCTCCTCCTCCCTCCCCCTCTTCTTTCTCCTCCACCTCCCCTTCCTCCCCCTCTTCTTTCTCCTCCACCTACCCCTCCCACCCCCTCTTCATTCCCCTCCACTACCCCCTCCCTCCCCCTCTTCTTTCCCTTCCACTCCCCCTCCCTCCCCCTCTTCATTCCCATCCACCACCACCTCGCCCCCCCTCTTCATTCCCCTCCACCTCCCCCTCCCTCCACCTCTGCATTCGCATCCACCTCCCCCTCCCTCCCAATCTTCTTTCCTCTCCACCTCCCCTTCCCTCCCCCTCTTCATTCCCATCCACCACCACCTCGCTCCCCCTCTTCATTCTCCTCCACCTCCACCTCCCTCCCTCTCTTCACTCCCATCCTCCATCCCCTCCCCCTCTTCTTTCCCCTCCACCTCCCCCACCCTCCCCCTCTTCATTGCCCTCCAGCTCCCCCTCCCTCCCCTCTTCATTCTCATCCACCACGCCCTCCCTCCCCCTGTTCATTCCCCTTCTCCTCCCCCTCCCTCCCCCTCTTCATTCCCCTCCACCTCCACCCCACCACCCCTCCCTCCCCCTCTTCATACCTCTCCACCTCCTCCTCCCTCCCCCTCATCATTCTCCTCCACCACCCCCTCCCTCCCCCTCTTCTTTCTCCTCCACCACCCCGTCGCTCCCCATCTTCATTCCCATACACCTCCCCCTCCCTCCCAATCTTCATTCCCCTCCACCACCTCCACCCTCCCCCTCATCATTCTCCTCCACCACCCCCTCCCTCCCCCTCTTCTTTCTCCTCCACCACCCCGTCGTTCCCCATCTTCATTCCCATACACCTCCCCTCCCTCCTCTTCATTCCCATCCACCACCCCCTCCCTCCTTCTCTTCATACCTCTCCACCTCCTCCTCCCTCCCCCTCATCATTCTCCTCCACCACCCCCTCCCTCCCCCTCTTCATTCTCCTCCACCTCCCCCTTCCTTCCCCCTTCCTCCCCCTCTTCTTTCTCCTCCACCTACCCCTCCCTCCCCCTCTTCATTCTCCTGCACCTCCCGCTCCCTCCCAAACTTCATTCCCCTGCACCACCCTCTCCCTCCCCCTCTTCATTCTCCTCCACTTCCCACTCCACCCCCTCTTCATTCTCCTCCACCTACCCCTCCCACCCCCTCTTCATTCCCCTCCACCTCCCCTTCCTCCCCCTCATCTGTCTCCTCCTCCTCCCCCTCCCTCCCGCTCTTCTTTCCCCTTCACCTCACCCTCCCATCCCCTCTTCATTCCCCTTCTCCTCCCCCTCCCTCCCCCTCTTCATTCCCCTCCACCTCCACCCCACCACCCCTCCCTCCCCCTCTTCATACCTCTCCACCTCCTCCTCCCTCCCCCTCATCATTCTCCTCCACCACCCCCTCCCTCCCCCTCTTCTTTCTCCTCCACCACCCCGTCGCTCTGCTCCCCATCTTCATTCCCATACACCTCCCCCTCCCTCCCAATCTTCATTCCCCTCCACCACCTCCACCCTCCCCCTCATCATTCTCCTCCACCACCCCCTCCTTCCCCCTTCTTTCTCCTCCATCGTCGCTCCCCATCTTCATTCCCATACACCTCCCCTCCCTCCTCTTCATTCCCATCCACCACCCCCTCCTCCTTCTCTTCATACCTCTCCACCTCCTCCTCCCTCCCCCTCATCATTCTCCTCCAGCACCCCCTCCCTCCCCCTCTTCATTCTCCTCCACCTCCCCCTTCCTTCCCCCTTCCTCCCCCTCTTCTTTCTCCTCCACCTACCCCTCCCTCCCCCTCTTCATTCTCCTGCACCTCCCGCTCCCTCCCAAACTTCATTCCCCTGCACCACCCTCTCCCTCCCCCTCTGCATTCTCCTCCACTTCCCACTCCACCCCCTCTTCATTCTCCTCCACCTACCCCTCCCACCCCCTCTTCATTCCCCTCCACCTCCCCCTTCCTCCCCCTCATCTGTCTCCTCCTCCTCCCCCTCCCTCCCGCTCTTCTTTCCCCTTCACCTCACCCTCCCATCCCCTCTTCATTCCCCTCCACCACCCCTCCCTCCCCCTCTTCTTTTCATTCCACTCCCCCTCCCTCCCGCTATTCATTCCCATCCACCTGCCCCTCCCTGCCCCTCTTCATTCTCCTCCCCCTCCCCCTCCCTCCCCCTCTACTTTCCCCTCCACCTCCCCATCCCTCCCCCCTTCATTCCCATCCACCAGCACCTCCCTCACACTCCTGATTCTCCTCCAACACCCCTCCCTCCCCCTCTTCATTCTCCTCCACTTCCCACTCCCTCCCCATCTTCTTTCTCCTCCACCTCCCCTCCCTCCCCCTCTTCTTTCTCCTCCACCTCCCCTTCCCTCCCCCTCTTATTTCCAATCCACCTCCCCCTCCCTCCACCTCTTCATTCCCATCCACCACCACTCCCTCCCCCTCTTCATTCCCCTACACCTACCCCTCCCTCCCGGCTTCATTGCCCTCCATCTCCCCCTCCCTCCCCTCTTCATTTCCATTCACTAACCCCTCTCTCCCCATCTTCATTCCCCTCCAGATTCCCCTCCCTCCCCCACTTCATTCACCTCCACCACCCCTCCCTCCCCCTCTTCTTTCTCCTCCACCACCCACACTCTCCCCCTCTTCATTCCCCTCAATCACCCCATCCCACCCCTCTTCATTCCGCTCCACCACCCCCTCCCACCCTCTCTTCATTCCACTCCACCACCCCCTCCCTCCCCCTCTTCTTTCTCCTCCACCACCCCGTCGCTCCCCATCTTCATTCCCATACACCTCCCCTCCCTCCTCTTCATTCCCATCCACGACCCCCTCCCTCCCAATCTTCATTCCCCGCCACCACCTCCTCCCTCCCCCTCTTCATTCCCATCCACCACCCCCTCCCTCCTTCTCTTCATACCTCTCCACCTCCTCCTCCCTCCCCCTCATCATTCTCCTCCACCACCCCCTCCCTCCCCCTCTTCATTCTCCTCCACCTCCCCTTTCCTCCCCCTCTTCTTTCTCCTCCACCTACCCCTCCCTCCCCCTCTTCATTCTCCTGCACCTCCCGCTCCCTCCCAAACATCATTCCCCTGCACCACCCTCTCCCTCCCCCTCTTCATTCTCCTCCACTTCCCACTCCACCCCCTCTTCATTCTCCTCCACCTACCCCTCCCACCCCCTCTTCATTCCCCTCCACCTCCCCCTTCCTCCCCCTCATCTGTCTCCTCCTCCTCCCCCTCCCTCCCGCTCTTCTTTCCCCTTCACCTCACCCTCCCACCCCCTCTTCATTCCCCTCCACCACCCCCTCCCTCCCCCTCTTCTTTTCATTCCACTCCCCCTCCCTCCCCCTCTTCATTCCCATCCACCTCCACCTCCCTCCCCCTCTTCATTCCCCTCCACCAACCACTCCCTCTCCCTCTTTATTCGCATCCACCTGCCCCTCCCTCCCCCTCTTCATTCTCCTCCTCCTCCCCCTCCCTCCCGCTCTTCTTTCCCCTTCACCTCACACTCCCTCCCCCTCTTCATTCCCATCCACCACCACCTCCCTCCCCCTCTTCATTCCCCTCCACTTCCCACTCCCTCCCCTCTTCATTCGTTTCCACCTGCCCCTACCTCCCCCTCTTCATTCACCTCCACCACCCCCTCCCACCCCCTCTTCATTCCCCTCCACCTCCGCCTCCCTCCTCTCTTCATTCCCATCCACAAACCACTCCCACCCCCACTACATTCCCCTCCACCACCCCCTCCCTCCCCCTCTTCATTCCCCTGCACCTCCCCACCACCACCCTCTCCCTCCTCCTCTATATTCACCTCCACCACCCCATCCCTCCCCCTCTTTATTCCCTTCCATCTCCCACTCCCTCCCCCCTTCATTCCCATCCACCAGCACCTCCCTCACACTCCTCATTCTCCTCCAACACCCCTCCCTCCCCCTCTTCATTCTCCTCCACTTCCCACTCCCTCCCCATCTTCATTCTCCTCCACCTCCCCTCCCTCCCCCTCTTCTTTCTCCTCCACCTCCCCTTCCCTCCCCCTCTTCTTTCCCCTCCACCTCCCCCTCCCTCCACCTCTTCATTCCCATCCACCACCCACTCCCTCCTCCTCTTCATTCCCCTACACCTCCCCCTCCCTCCCGCTTCATTGCCCTCCATCTCCCCCTCCCTCCCCTCTTCATTTCCATTCACTAACCCCTCTCTCCCCATCTTCATTCCCCTCCAGATTCCCCTCCCTCCCCCACTTCATTCACCTCCACCACCCCTCCCTCCCCTTCTTCTTTCTCCTCCACCACCCACACTCTCCCGCTCTTCATTCCCCTCAATCACCCCATCCCACCCCTCTTCATTCCCCTCCACCACCCACTCCCACCCTCTCTACATTCCACTCCACAACCCCCTCCCTCCCCCTCTTCATTCTCATCCACCACACCCTCCCTCCCCCTCTTCATTCCCCTTCTCCTCCCCCTCCCTCCCCCTCTTCATTCCCCTCCACCTCCACCCCACCACCCCCTCCTTCCCCTCTTCATTCCCGTCCACCACCCCACCCTCCCCCTCTTCATTCTCCTCCACTTCCCACACCCTTCCCCTCTTCTTTCTCCTCCACCTCCCCTACCTCCCCTCTTCTTTCTCCTCCACCTCTCCCTCCCTCCCCCTCTTCATTCTCCTGCACCTCCCGCACCCTCCCAAACTTCATTCCCCTGCACCACCCTCTCCCTCCCCCTCTTCATTCTCCTCCACTTCCCACTCCATCCCCTCTTCTTTCTCCTCCACCTCCTCCTCCCTCCCCCGCATCATTGTCCTCCACCACCCCGTCCCTCCCCCTCTTCATTCTCCTGCACCTCCCCCTTCGTCCCCCTCATCTTTCTCCTCCACCTACCCCTCCCACCCCCTCTTCATTCCCCTCCACCACCCCTCCTTCCCCCTCTTCTTTTCCTTCCACTCCCCCTCCCTCACCCTCTTCATTCTCCTCCACCTCCCCCTCCCTCCCGCTCTTCTTTCCCCTTCACCTCACCCTCCCACCCCCTCTTCATTCCCCTCCACCACCCCCTCCCTCCCCCTCTTCTTTTCCTTCCACTCCCCCTCCCTCCCCCTCTTCATTCCCATCCACCTCCACCTCCCTCCCCCTCTTCATTCCGCTCCACCTACCACTCCCTCTCCCTCTTTATTCGCATCCACCTGCCCCTCCCTCCCGCTCTTCATTTTCCTCCTCCTCCCCCTCCCTCCCGCTCTTCTTTCCCCTTCACCTCACCCTACATCCCCCTCTTCATTCCCATCCACCACCACCTCCCTCCCCCTCTTCATTCCCCTCCACTTCCCACTCCCTCCCCTCTTCATTCGTTTCCACCTCCCCCTCCCTCCCCCTATTCATTCACCTCCACCACCCCCTCCCACCCCCTCTTCATTCCCCTCCACCTCCCCCTCCCTCCCCCTCTTCATGCCCCTCCACCTCCGCCTCCCTCCCTCTTCATTCCCATCCACAAACCACTCCCACCCCCTCTACATTCCCCTCCACCACCCCCTCCCTCCCCCTCTTCATTCCCCTGCACCTCCCCACCACCACCCTCTCCCTCCCCCTCTATATTCACCTCCACCACCCCATCCCTCCCCCTCTTTATTCCCTTCCATCTCCCACTCCCTCCCCCCTTCATTCCCATCCACCAGCACCTCCCTCACACTCCTCATTCTCCTCCAACACCCCTCCCTCCCCCTCGTCATTCTCCTCCACTTCCCACTCCCTCCCGCTATTCATTCCCATCCACCTGCCCCTCCCTGCCCCTCTTCATTCTCCTCCACCTCCCCTTCCCTCCCCCTCTTCTTTCCCCTCCACCTCCCCATCCCTCCCCCCTTCATTCCCATCCACCAGCACCTCCCTCACACTCCTGATTCTCCTCCAACACCCCTCCCTCCCCCTCTCATTCTCCTCCACTTCCCACTCCCTCCCCATCTTCTTTCTCCTCCACCTCCCCTCCCTCCCCCTCTTCTTTCTCCTCCACCTCCCCTTCCCTCCCGCTCTTCTTTCCACTCCACCTCCCCCTCCCTCCACCTCTTCATTCCCATCCACCACCACTCCCTCCCCCTCTTCATTCCCCTACACCTCCCCCTCCCTCCCGGCTTCATTGCCCTCCATCTCCCCCTCCCTCCCCTCTTCATTTCCATTCACTAACCCCTCTCTCCCCATCTTCATTCCCCTCCAGATTCCCCTCCCTCCCCCACTTCATTCACCTCCAACACCCCTCCCTCCCCCTCTTCTTACTCCTCCACCACCCACACTCTCCCCCTCTTCATTCCCCTCAATCACCCCATCCCACCCCTCTTCATTCCCCTCCACCACCCCCTCCCACCCTCTCTTCATTCCACTCCACCACCCCCTCCCTCCCCCTCTTCCTTCTCCTCCACCACCCCGTCGCTCCCCATCTTCATTCCCATACACCTCCCCTCCCTCCTCTTCATTCCCATCCACCACCCCCTCCCTCGCAATCTTCATTCCCCTCCACCACCTCCTCCCACCCCCTCTTCATTCCCATCCACCACCCCCTCCCTCCTTCTCTTCATACCTCTCCACCTCCTCCTCCCTCCCCTCATCATTCTCCTCCACCACACCCTCCCTCCCCCTCTTCATTCTCCTCCACCTCCCCCTTCCTCCCCCTCTTCTTTCTCCTCCACCTACCCCTCCCACCCCGTCTCCATTCCCCTCCACCTCCCACTCCCTCCCCCTATTCATTCCCATCCACCTGCCCCTCCCTGCCCCTCTTTATTCTCCTCCACCTCCCCCTCCCTCCCCCTCTTCTTTCCCCTCCACCTCCCCATCCCTCCCCCTCTTCATTCAAATTCACCACCACCTCACTCCCCCTCTTCATTCCCCTCCACATTCCACTCCCTCCCAATCTTCATTCTCCTCCGCCTCCCACTCCCTCCACCTCCTCTTTCTCCTCCACCTCCACCTCCCACCCCCTGTTCATTCCCATCCTCCACCCCCTCCCGCCCCCTCTTCATTCCCCTCCCCCTCCCCCTCACTCCCCTCTTCATTCCTCATCCACCACCCCCTCCCTTCCCTCTTCTTATCCTTCCACTCCCCCTCCCTCCCACTCTTCATTCCCATCCACCACCACCTCCCTCCCCCTCTTCATTCCCCTCCACCTACCACATCCTCCCCCTCTTCATTCCCATCCACCACCCCTTCCCTCCTTCTCTTCTTACCCCTCCACCTCCTCCTCTCTCCCCCTCATCATTCTCATCCACCACCCCCTCCCTCCCCTCGTCATTCTCCTCCACCACACCCTCCCTCCCCCTCTTCTTTCCCTTCCACTCCCCCTCCCTCCGCCTCTTCATTCCCATCCACCACCACCTCCCTCCCCCTCTTCAATCCCCTCCACCTCCCCCTCCCTCCCCCTATTCATTCGCATCCACCTGCCCCTCCCTACCCCTCTTCATTCTCCTCCACCTTCCCCTCCCTCCCCCTCTTCTTTCCCCTCCACCTCCCCCCTCCCCCTCTTCATTCCAATCCACCACCACCTCGCACCCCCTCTTCATTCCCCTCCACTTCCCACTCCCTTCCACTCTTCATTCTCCTCCACCTCCCCCTCCCTCCACCTCCTCTTTCTCCTCCACCTCCACCTCCCTACCCCTCTTCATTACCATCCTCCACCCCCTCCCTCCCCCTCTTCATTGCCCTCCATCTCCCCCTCCCTCCCCTCTTCATTCCCATTCAACAACCCCTCCGTCCGCCTCTTCATTCCCATCCAGCACAACCTCCCTCCCCCTCTTCATTCTCCTCCAACTCCCCCTCCCACCCCATCTTCATTCCCCTCCACCTCCCCTCCCTCCCCCTCTTCAGTCCCCCCCTCCCCCTCACTCCCCTCTTCAGTCCCATCCACAAACCCCGCCCACCCCCTCTTCATTCCCCTCCACCACTCCCTCCCTCCCCCTCTTCATTCCCCTGCACGTCCCACACCATCACCCCCTCCCTCCCCCTCTTCATTACCCTCCACCACCCCAACCCTCCCACTCTTCATTCCCTTCCATCTCCCACTCCCTCCCCCCTTCATTCCCATCCACCAGCACCTCCCTCACACTCCTCATTCTCGTCCACCACCCCTCCCTGCCCCTCTTCATTCTCCTCCACTTCAAGCTCCCTCCCCCTCTTCTTTCACCTCCATCTCCATTCCCACAACCTCTTCTTTCCCCTCCACCTCTCCCTCCCTCATCCTCTTCATTCACCTCCACCACCACCTCCCACCCTCTCTTATTCTCCTCCCCCACCCCCTCCCTCCCCTTATTCTATCCCTCCACCTCCCCCTCCCACCCCCTCTTCATTCCCATCCACTCCCCCTCCCTCCCCCTCTTCATTCCCATCCACCACCACCTCCCTCCCCTTCTTCATTCCCCTCCACCTCCCCCTCCCTCCCCCTCTTCATTTTCCTCCACATCCCCTCCCTCCCCCTCTTTTTTCCCCTCCACATCCCCCTCCCTCCCCCTCTTCATTCCCATCAACCACCCCCTCCCTCCCCCTCTTCATTCCCCTCCACCTCCCACTCCCTCCTCCTCTTCATTCTTTCCACCTCCCCCTCCCTCCACCTCCTCTTTCTCCTCCACCACCTCCTCCCTCCCCCTCTTCATTCCCATCCTCCAACCCCTCCCTCCCCCACTTCATTGCCCTCCACCTCCCACTCCCTCCCCCTCTTCATTCACATCCACCTCCCCTCCCTCCCCTCTTCATTCCCATCCATCACCCCCTCCCTCCCAATCTTCATTCCCCTCCACCACCTCCTCCCTCCTCAACTTCATTCCCATCCACCACCCCTCCCTCCTTCTCTTCATACCCCTCCACCTCCTCCTCCCTCCCCCACATCATTGTCCTCCACCACCCCGTCCCTCCCCCTCTTCATTCTACTCCACCTCCCACTCCCTCCCCCCTTCATTCCCATCCACCAGCACCTCCCTCACACTCATCATTCTCCTCCACCACCCCTCCCGCCCCTCTTCATTCTCCTCCACTTCCCACTCCACCCCCTCTTCTTTCTCCTCCAACTCCCCTCCCTCCCCCTCTTCTTTCTCCTCCACCTCTCCCTCCCTCATCCTCTTCATCCACCTACACCACCACCTCCCACCCTCTCTTCATTCTCCTCCACCTCCCCCTCCCCCCCTCTTCATTCTCCTGCACCTCCCCCTCCCTCCCCATCTTCATTCCCCTCCACCACCCGCTCCCTCCCCTCTTCATTCCCCTCCACCAACCCCTCCCTCCGCCTCTGCATTCCCTTCCACCGACGCTTCCCTACCCCTCTTTTTTCTCCTACACCGCCCCCTCCCTCCCCCTCTTCATTCCCCTCCACATCCCCCTCCCACCCCTCTTCATTCACCTCCACCACCCACTCCCTCCCCCTCTTCTTTCTCCTCCAACAACAACTCCCTCCCCTCTTCATTCCCTCCACCACCCCATCCCACCCCTCTTCATTCCCCTCCACCACCCCTCCCTCCCCCTCCTGATTCCACTCCACCACACCTTCCCTCCCCCTCTTCTTTCTCCTCCACCACCCACTCCCTCCACATCTTCATTCCCCTCCACCACCCCCTCCCTCCCTTTCATGATACCCCTCCACCACCTCCTCCCTCCCCCGCTTCATTCCTGTCCTCCAAACACAGCCTCCTTCACTTCATTCCCATCTAACTCCCCACCCTCCCCCTCTTCATACCCGTCCACCACCCCACCCTCCTTCACTCCATTCCCCTCCACCAACCCCTCCCTCCAGCTCTTCATTCTCCCCCACCGCCCCCTCCCTCCCCCTCTTCATTCCCTTCCAACTCCCCCTGCCAAATCCTCTTCATTCCCCTCCACAACCCCCCTCTTCATTCTCCTCCACCACCCCCTCAGTCCGCATCTTCATTCCCATCCTCCATCACCTCCCTCCCCCTCTTCATTCCCCACTACCAACTCCTCCCTCCGCATCTTCATTCCCATCCACCTCCCACTCGCTCCCCGTCTTCATTCTCCTCCACCACCCCTCCCTCCGGCTCTTCATTCCCCTCCACCTGCCCCTCCCTCCCACTCTTCATTCCCCTCCACCACCCCCTCCCTCCCCCTCTTCATTACCCACTTCCTCCCCCTCCCTCCCCTCTACATTACCCTCCACCTCACCCTCCCAGCCCCTCTGCATTCCCCTCCACAACCCCCTCCCTCCCCCTCTTCATTCCCCACCACATCCCCCTCCCTCCCCCTCTTTATTCCCCTCCACCACCCCCTCTCTCCCCCTCTTCATGCCCCTCCACCTCCACCTCCCTCCCGCTCTTCATTCCCATCCACTACTTGCACCCTCCCCCTCTTCCTTCCCCTCCACATCCCCCACCCTCCCCCTTTTCATTCCCCTCCACCACCCCCTCCCTCCCGCTCTCCATTGCCCTCCACCTCCCCCTCCCTCCCCCTTTTCATTCCCCGGACCTCCCCCTCCCGCCCGCTCTTCATTCGCATCCACCACCAACTCCCTCCCCCTCTTCATTCTCCTCCACCACAACATCCCTCCCACTCTTCATTCCCCTCCACCTCCCCCTCCCTCCCCCTCTTCATTGCCCTCCATCTCCCCCTCCATCCCCTCTTCATTCCCATTCACCAACCCCTCCCTCCCCCTCTTCATTCCCCTCCACATCCCCTCCCTCCCACTCTTCATTCATCTCCACCAGCCCCTCCCTCCCCCCTTCTTTCTCCTCCACCACCCACTCTATCCCCTTCTTCATTCCCCTCCATCACCCTATCCCACCTCTCTTCATTCCCCTCCACCACCCCCTCCCTCCCAATCTTCATTCCCCTCCACCACCTCCTCCCACCCCCTCTTCATTCCCATCTCCCCACCCCCTCCCTCCTTCTCTTCATACCCCTCCACCTCCTCCTCCCTCCCCCTCTTCTTTCTCCTCCACCTCCCCTTCCTCCCCCTCTTCTTTCTCCTCCACCTACCCATCCCACCCCCTCTTCATTCCACTCCACTACCCCCTCCCTCCCCCTCTTCTTTCCCTTCCACTCCCCCTCCCTCCCACTCTTCATTCCCATCCACCACCACCTCGCACCCCCTCTTCATTCCCCTCCAACTTCCCCTCCCTCCACCTCTGCATTCGCATCCACCTCCCCCTCCCTCCCAATCTTCTTTCCTCTCCACCTCCCCTTCCCTCCCCCTCTTCATTCCCATCCACCACCACCTCGCTCCCCCTCTTCATTCTCCTCCACCTCCCCCTCCCTCCACCTCCTCTTTCTCCTCCACCTCCACCTCCCTCCCTCTCTTCACTCCCATCCTCCACCCCCTCTTCATTCCCCTCCACCTCCCCATCCCTCCCCCTCTTCATTGCCCTCCAGCTCCCCCTCCCTCCCCTCTTCATTCCCATTCACCAACCCCTCCCTCCCCATCTTCATTCCCATCCACAACCCCCTCCCTCCCCCTCTTCATTCTCATCCACCACACCCTCCCTCCCCCTCTTCATTCCCCTTCTCCTCCTCCTCCCTCCCCCTCTTCATTCCCCTCCACCTCCACCCCACCACTCCCTCCCTCCCCTCTTCATTCCCCTCCACCACCCCCTCCCTTCTTCATTCTCCTCCACTTCCCACACCCTCCCCCTCTTCTTTCTCCTCCACCTCCCCTACCTCCCCTCTTCTTTCTCCTCCACCTCTCCCTCCCTCCCCCTCTTCATTCTCCTGCACCTCCCGCTACCTCCCAAACTTCATTCCCCTGCACCACCCTCTCCCTCCCCCTCTTTATTCTCCTCCACTTCCCCCTCCCTCCCCCTCTTCATTCTCCTGCACCTCCCCCTCCCTCCCCTCTTCATTCCCCTCCACCAACCCCTCCCTCCGCCTCTGCATTCCCTTCCACCGACGCCTCCCTCCCCCTCTTTTTTCTCCTACTCCGCCCCCTCCCTCCCCCTCTTCATTCCCCTCCACATCCCCCTCCCTCCCCCTCTTCATTCACCTCCACCGCCCACTCCCTACCCCTCTTCTTTCTCCTCCAACAACACCTCCCTCCCCCTCTTCATTCCCTCCACCACCCCATCCCACCCCTCTTCATTCCCCTCCGCCACCCCTCCTTCCCCCTCCTGATTCCACTCCACCACACCTTCCCTCCCCCTCTTCTTTCTCCTCCACCACCCACTCCCTCCACATCTTCATTCCCCTCCACCATCCCCTCCCTCCTCCTCTTCATTCCCTTCCACCACCCCCTCCCTCCCTTTCATGATACCCCTCCACCACCTCCTCCCTCCCCCGCTTCATTCCTGTCCTCCACACCCAGCCTCCTTCACTTCATTCCCATCAAACTCCCCACACTCCCCCTCTTCATTCCCCTCCACCACCCCACCCTCCTTCACTCCATTCCCCTCCACCAACCCCTCCCTCCAGCTCTTCATTCATCTCCACCAGCACCTCCCTCCCCCCTTCTTTCTCCTCCACCACCCACTCTCTCCCCTTCTTCATTCCCCTCCATCACCCTATCCCACCTCTCTTCATTCCCCTCCACCACCCCCTCCCGCCCCCTCTTCATTCCCCTTCTCCTCCTCCTCCCTCCCCCTCTTCATTCCCCAACACCTCCACCCCACCACTCCCTCCCTCCCCTCTTCATTCCCCTCCACCACCCCCCTCCCCCTCTTCATTCTCCTCCACTTCCCACACCCTCCCCTCTTCTTTCTCCTCCACCTCCCCTACCTCCCCTCTTCTTTCTCCTCCACCTCTCCCTCCCTCCCCCTCTTCATTCTCCTGCACCTCCCGCTACCTCCCAAACTTCATTCCCCTGCACCACCCTCTCCCTCCCCCTCTTCATTCTCCTCCACTTCCCACTCCACCCCCTCTTCTTTCTCCTCCAACTCCCCTCCCTCCCCCTCTTCTTTCTCCTCCACCTCTCCCTCCCTCATCCTCTTCATTCACCTCCACCACCACCTCCCTCCCTCTCTTTATTCTCCTCCACTTCCCCCTCCCTCCCCCTCTTCATTCTCCTGCACCTCCCCCTCCCTCCCCTCTTCATTCCCCTCCACCAACCCCTCCCTCCGCCTCTGCATTCCCTTCCACCGACGCCTCCCTCCCCCTCTTTTTTCTCCTACTCCGCCCCCTCCCTCCCCCTCTTCATTCCCCTCCACATCCCCCTCCCTCCCCCTCTTCATTCACCTCCACCGCCCACTCCCTACCCCTCTTCTTTCTCCTCCAACAACACCTCCCTCCCCCTCTTCATTCCCTCCACCACCCCATCCCACCCCTCTTCATTCCCCTCCACCACCCCTCCCTCCCCCTCCTGATTCCACTCCACCACACCTTCCCTCCCCCTCTTCTTTCTCCTCCACCACCCACTCCCACCACATCTTCATTCCCCTCCACCATCCCCTCCCTCCTCCTCTTCATTCCCTTCCACCACCCCCTCCCTCCCTTTCATGATACCCCTCCACCACCTCCTCCCTCCCCCGCTTCATTCCTGTCCTCCACACCCAGCCTCCTTCACTTCATTCCCATCAAACTCCCCACACTCCCCCTCTTCATTCCCGTCCACCACCCCACCCTCCTTCACTCCATTCCCCTCCACCAACCCCTCCCTCCAGCTCTTCATTCATCTCCACCAGCCCCTCCCTCCCCCCTTCTTTCTCCTCCACCACCCACTCTCTCCCCTTCTTCATTCCCCACCATCACCCTATCCCACCTCTCTTCATTCCCCGCCACCACCCCCTCCCTCCCAATCTTCATTCCCCTCCACCACCTCCTCCCACCCCCTCTTCATTCCCATCTCCCCACCCTCTCCCTCCTTCTCTTCATACCCCTCCACCTCCTCCTCACTCCCCCTCTTCTTTCTCCTCCACCTCCCCTTCCTCCCCCTCTTCTTTCTCCTCCACCTACCCCTCCCAACCCCTCTTCATTCCCCTCCACCACACCCTCCCTCCCCCTCTTCTTTCCCTTCCACTCCCCCTCCCTCCCCCTCTTCATTCCCATCCGCCACCACCTCGCACCCCCTCTTCATTCCCCTCCACCTCCCCCCTCCACCTCTGCATTCGCATCCACCTCCCCCTCCCTCCCAATCTTCTTTCCTCTCCACCTCCCCTTCCCGCCCCCTCTTCATTTCCATCCACCACCACCTCACTCCCCCTTTTCATTCTCCTCCACCTCCCCCTCCCTCCACCTCCTCTTTCTCCTCCACCTCCACCTCCCTCCCTCTCTTCACTCCCATCCTCCATCCCCTCCCCCTCTTCATTCCCCTCCACCTCCCCCTCCCTCCCCCCCCATTGCCCTCCAGCTCCCCCTCCCTCCCCTCTTCATTCCCATTCACCAACCCCTCCCTCCCCCTCTTCATTCCAATCCACAACCCCCTCCCTCCCCTCTTCATTCTCATCCACCACACCCTCCCACCCCCTCTTCATTCCCCTTCTCCTCCCCCTCTCTCCCCCTCTTCATTCCCCTCCTCCTCCCCCCCACCACCCACTCCCTCCCCCTCTTCATTCCCCTCCACCACCCCACCCTCCCCCTCTTCATTCTCCTCCACTTCCCACACCCTCACCCTCTTCTTTCTCCTCCACCTCCCCTACCTCCCTCTTCTTTCTCCTCCACCTCTCCCTCCCTCCCCCTCTTCATTCTACTGCACCTCCCGCTCCCTCCCAAACTTCATTCCCCTGCACCACCCTCTCCCTCCCCTCTTCATTCCCTTCCACCTCCCCCTCCCTCCCCCTCTTCATTGCCCTCCAGCTCCCCCTCCCTCCCCTCTTCATTCCCATTCACCAACCGCTCCCTCCCCCTCTTCATTCCCATCCTCCACCCCCTCCCTCCCCCTCTTCATTCTCCACCACCACCCCCTCCCATCCCCTCTTCATTCCCCTTCTCCTCCCCTCCCTCCCCCTCTTCATTCCCCTCCACCTCCCCCCCACCACCCTCTCCCTCCCCCTCTTCATTCCCCTCCACCAGCCCACCCTCCCCCTCTTCATTCTCCTCCACTTCCCACTCCCTCCCCCTCTTCTTTCTCCTCAACCTCCCCTACCACCCCCTCTTCATTCACCTCCACCACCACCTCCCTCCCTCTCTTCATTCTCCTCCACCTCCCCCTCCCTCCCCCTTTTCATTCTCCTGCAACTCCCGCTCCCTCCCAATCTTCATTCCCCTGCACCACCCGCTCACTCCCCTCTTCATTCCCCTCCACCATCCCCTCTATCCCCCTCTTCATTCCCGTCCACCGACCCCTCCCACCCCCTCTTTATTTCTCCTCCACTGCAATCTCCCTCCCCCTCTTCATTCCCCTCCACATCCCCCTCCCTCCCCCTCTTCTTTCACCTCCAACACCCCCTCCCTCCTCCTCTTCTTTCTTCTCCAACACCACCTCCCTCCCCCTTTTCATACCCTCCACCACCCCATCGCACCCCTCTTCATTCCCCTCCACCACCCCCTCCCTCCCCCTCTTGGTTCCACTCCACCACACCTTCCCTCCACCTCTACTTTCTCCTCAACCACCCACTCCCTCCTCCTCTTCGTTCTCTTCCACCACCCCCTCCCTCCCTTTCTTGATACCCCTCCACCACCTCCTCCCTCCCCCGCTTCATTCCCGTCCACTACCCCCAGCCTCCTTCACTTCATTCACATCCACCTCCGCCTCCCTCCCCCTCTTCATTCCCGTCACCACACCCAACCTCCAGCTCTTCATTCTCCTCCACCATCCCCTCCCTCCCCCTCTTCATTCCCCTCCACCTCCCCCTGCCAACCCCTCTTCATTCCCCTCCACCACCCCCCCTCTTCATTCTCCTCCACCACCCCCTCAGTCCCCATCTTCATTCCAATCCTCCACCACCTCCCACCCCCTATTCATTCCCCTCCACCAACTCCTCCCTCCGCATCTTCATTCCCATCCACCTCCCACTCGCACCCCCTCTTCATTCCCCTCCACCTCCCTCACCCTCCCACTCTTCATTCCCCTCCACCACCACTCCCTCCCCCTCTTCATTCCCCTCCACCAACCCGACCCTCCCCCTTTTCATTCCCCTACACCAACCCCTCCCTCCCCCTCTTCATTCCACTCCAGTTCCCCCTTCATCCCTCTCTTCATTCCCATTCACCTCCCCCTCCCAACCCCGCTTCATTCCCCTCAACCTCCCCCTCCCTCCCCTCTGCATTCTCCTGCACCTCCCCCTCCCTCCCCATCTTTATTCCCCTCCACCATCCGCTCCCTCCATTCTTCATTCCCCTCCACCAACCCCTCCCTCCCCCTATTCATTCCCCTCCAACGCCCCCTCCCTCCCCCTCTTCAGTCCCCTCCACATCCCCCTCCCTCCCCCCTTCATTCACCTCCACCACCCCCTCCCTCCACCTCTTCATTCGCTCCACCACACCATCGCACCCCTCTTCATTCCCCTCCACCATCCCTTCCCTCCCCCTCTTCATTCCACTCCACCACCCCTTCCCTCCCCCTCTTCTTTCTCCTCCACCACCCCCTCCCTCTCCATATTCATTCCCCTACACCATCCCCTCCCTCCTCCTCTTCATTCCCTTCCACCCCCTCCCTCCCGCCCTCTCTTGATTCCCCTCCACCACCTCCTCCCTCCCCCTCTTCATTCCCGTCCACCACCCCCACCCTCCTTCACTCCATTCCCCTCCACCAACCCCTCCCTCCAGCTCTTCATTCTCCCCCACCACCCCCTCCCTCCTCCTCTTCATTCCCCTCCAGCTCCCCCTGCCAACCCCTCTTCATTCCCCTCCACCACCCCCCCTTCATTCTCCTCCACCACCCCCTCAGTCCCCATCTTCATTCCCATCCTCCATCCCCTCCCTCCCCCTCTTCATTCCCCTCCACCACCGCCTCCCTCCCCTTCTTCATTCCCCTCCACCTCCCCCTCCCTCCCACTCTTCATTCCCCTCCACCACCACCTCCCTCCCCCACTTCATTAACCTCCTCCTCCACCTCCCTCCCCCTCTTTATTACCCTCCACCTCTCCCTCCCTGCCCCTCTGCATTCCCCTCCACCAACCCCTCCCTCCCCCTCATCATTCCCCTCCACCACCCCCACCCACCCCCTTTTCATTTCCCTCCACCACCCCCTCCCTCTCCCTTTCCATTCCACTCCACCGACCCCTTCGTCCCTCTTTTCATTCCTCTCCACCAACCTCTCCCTCCCTCTCTTCATTCCCTTCAACCTCCCCCTCCCTCCCCTCTTCATTCTCCTCCACCACCCCCTCAGTCCCCATCTTCATTCCCATCCTCCATCCCCTCCCTCCCCCTCTTCATTCCCCTCCACCACCGCCTCCCTCCCCTTCGTCATTCCCCTCCACCTCCCCCTCCCTCCCACTCTTCATTCCCCTCCACCACCACCTCCCTCCCTCACTTCATTAACCTCCTCCTCCACCTCCCTCCCCTTCTTTATTACCCTCCACCTCTCCCTCCCTGCCCCTCTGCATTCCCCTCCACCAACCCCTCCCTCCCCCTCATCATTCCCCTCCACCACCCCCACCCACCCCCTTTTCATTCCCCTCCACCACCCCCTCCCTCTCCCTTTCCATTCCACTCCACCGACCCCTTCGTCCCTCTTTTCATTCCTCTCCACCAACCTCTCCCTCCCTCTCTTCATTCCCTTCAACCTCCCCCTCCCTCCCCTCTTCATTCCCCTCCACCACACCCTCCCTCCCCCTCTTCATTCCCCTCCACATCCCCCTCTCTCCCCCTCTTCATTCCCCTCCCCAATCCCACTCACCATCCCCCATTCCCACTCCCCTCCCCCAATCCCACTCACCCTCCCCCTATCTCACTCACCCTCCCCCAATCGCACTCACCCTCCCCCAATCCCACTCACCCTTCCCCAATCCCACTCACCCTCTCCCACTCCACTCCCCCACTCCCCTCCCCCACTTCCCTCCCTCACCCCCTTCCACACCTATCTCACCATTTCCCTCCCTTCCCCACGCCCCTCATGACTCCCCTCCCCCTTTCCACTACTCCAATTCACACATCCACTCCCCTAATCCTCCTCACTCACCTCCACCTCCCCTCTCCCATTCCTCTCTCCACTCTCCTCACCCACTCCCCAGTCCCTCAGTCCCCTCCCCCACTCCCCTCCCCATTCCCTCCCCCCACCCCCAATCCCTTTCCCCTCTCCTCCCCAACACCCCCTCCCCCTCAACTCCCCTCCCCGACTCCACTCTCCTCTCCCCTCCCCCTCCCCACTACCCTCCCCCATTCCCTTACCCTCCCCTCCCCCACTCCCCACCACCACGCCCTTCCCCCTCCCCATGCCCACTCTATTCCCCCACTCCCTTCCCTCTCCCCTTGCCCATCCCCCCTTCCCTCTTCTCCTCCCCAATCCCCTCCACAACACCCACCCCCTACTTCTCATCGGCCTCCCCCACTCCCCTCCGCCAGTCCCATCTTTCACTACCCTCCCCAACTACCCTCCCCTACTACCCTCCACCACTACCCTACACCTCCCCCACTACCATCCTCGAGTCCCCTTCTCCACTGCCCTGTCCACTCGCCTTCTTTCCCCACTCCACTCCCCTCTCCCCTTCCCCACCACACTCTGCACACTCACTTGCGTCTCCCACTTCCCTCCCCTTCCCACTCACCTACTCACCCTCCCCTGCCCCACTCCCCTTCCCGTCCCACATCCCCCTCCCCCAATCGCCTCCCCACTCCCTTCCCCCACTCCCCTTTCCCCTCCATCTCCCCCACTCCAAGCCACCATTCCCCACCCCCTCCCCCACTCCACCACTTTCCTCCCTCACTCCCATCCGCCACTAGACTCCCCACTCCTCTCTCCTCCCCTACACCCCTTCACTCACCACCCTCTCCCCCTCACATACCCTCTCTCTCACCCTCACATCCCTCTCCCTCCCCACAACCCTCCCTCTGCCCCACTCACCCTCCCCCACTCCCCTAACTCCCCTCCCCGTTCCCTGCACCCCATCCCACTGCCCTCACTTATTCCCTTCCTGCTCCCCCTCTAAAACTTCCATCCCCCTCCCCGCCCTTCCCCCTCCCTCCCCACTCTATTCCCCCACTCCCTTCCATCTCCCCTTCCCCCTTCCGCCCTACCCCCTCCCCAATCCCCTCCACAACACCCACCCCTACTTCTCATCGGCCTCCCCACTCCTCTCCGCCATTCCCATCTTTCACTACCCTCCCCCACTACCCTCACCCACCACCCTCCACCACTACCCTCCACCACTACCCTACACTTCCCCCACTACCCTCCGCGAGTCCCCTTCTCCACTGCTCTGTGCACTCCACCCCTTTCCCCACTCCACTCCCCTCCCCTCCTCCTCCCCACCACACGCTGCACACTCACTCCCATCTCCCACTTAACTACCCCTCCCCTGCGCAGTCCCCTCCCCCACTCCCCTCCCCAACCCCCTGCACACCCCCCCCACACTCCCCACTCTCCTCCCTCACTCGCATCCTCCATTCCAGTTCCCACTCCTCTCTCCCCTCCCCTATACCACCCACTCACCACCCTCTCCCCCTCACTCTCCCTCTCCCTGCCCACTACCCTCCCACAATCCCACTCACCCTCCCCCACTCTCCCTCCCCCGTGCCCCTTCTGCTCTGCCCTCCCACTCCCCCACGCCCCACCCCCAATCCCTTCCCCACACCTTTCCCCCAGTCCCTTTAACCCTCCCCTCCCACTTCCCCCTCACGCAACACCCCCTCCTACACTCCCCAGCACCTCCCCCACTCCTCTTCTGCCTCCCTTCCCCTACCCCCAACCTCCACTCCCCTACCCCCACTCCCCTCCCCCCACTCCCCTCCCCCACTGCCCACCCCCATTCCACTCCCCAAACCCCTCCCTCCTCCTCTCCCATGTCCCACTCCCCTTCCCCTCCCCCACTCCCCTCCCACACTTCCGTCCCCTATTACCCCTCCCCGAACCCCTCTCCTTCACTTCTTCACCGCTCCCCCTCCCCCTCCTTCACTCCGCTTCACCACTCCCACACTCTCCTCCCTCACTCCCATTCTCCACTCCACTCCCAACTCCACTCTCCCCTACCCTACACTTCCCACTCACCTCCTTCTCCCCTCACACTCCTTCTCCTTCCCCACTCCCATCCCCGAATCCCACTGCCCCTCTCCCACTCACATCACCCTCCCCTCCCTCACTCCCTTCTCCACTCCTGCACACCCCTCCCCCTCTCCCCTTCTCAACTCTCCTCCCTCACTCCCATCCTTCACTCCCCTCCCCACACCCCTCCCCCACAACCCTCACCCACTCCTCTCACCCCACCCCCACTCCTCACTCTCCACTCCCCTCCCCCACTCGCCTATCTGCCTCGCCCACTCCGTCTCCCCCACTTCACTCCACAACTCCCCCTCCCTCACTCCCCTCCCGACTTCCCTCCCCACCACCCACCCCCACTCCTCTCGCACAATCCGCTCACCCCTACCCCACTCCTCACTCCCCACATCCCTCCCCAACTCCGCACTCCTCACTCCCCTCACTCACTACACTCCCTAACACCTCTCCGCCTCTCCCTCCCCACTCCCCTCCAGCACTCCACACGCCCCTCCCCCACTCCCCACCACTTCCCCACTCCCCCACTCCCCCACTCCCCACTCCCTTCCCCCACTCCCCACTCCCCTGCCGCAAGCCACACTCCCCACTCCTGACTCCACTCTCCATTCCCCACTCCCCACTCTGCTCTCCCCACTCCACGCCTCATGTCCGCACTCCCCTCCCCCACACCCCACTCCTCACTCCTCACTCCCCACTCCACTCTCCAATCCCCCCTCCCCCACTCCCCACTCCGCTCTCCCCACTCCGCTCCTCACATCCGCACTCCCCTCCCCCACACCCCACTCCTCACTCCTCACTCCCCACTCCACTCCACACTCCCCAATTCCCCTCCCCCACTCCCCCACTCCCCACACTCCCACTCCCCACTCCACTCCCCACTCCCCTCACCCCATCCCCACTCCTCACTCACCACTCCACTCCCCACTCCTCACTCCCCTCCCCCACTCCCCTCCCCCACTCAACACTCCCCTCACCAACTACCCACTCCCCAATCCCCTCCCCCACTCCTCACTCCCCTCCCCCACTCCTCACTCCAATCCCATAAACCCCACTCCCCTCCCACCAACCCCACTCCCCTCACCCACTTCCCACTCTCCTCACCCACTCCTCACTCCCCTCCCCCATTCTCCACTCCCCTCCCCCACACCCGACTCCTCACTCCCCACTCCAGTCCCCCACTTCCCACTACCCACTTCTCACTCCACGCCCCCACTCCCCACTTCTCACTCCCTACTCAACTTCACACTCCCCCACTCCCCTCCCCCACTCCCCCACTCCCCTCCCCCATTCCCCACTCTCCCACTCCCCACTCCTCACTCCCCACTATACTCCCCACTCCCCGACTCCTCATTCCCCAGTCCCCAACTCACCTCTTCCCCACACCCCACTCCTCACTCACCACTCCACTCCCCACTCCTCACTCCCATCCCCCACTCCCCTATCCACTGACCACTCCCCTCCACAACTACCCACTCCCCAATCCCCTCCCACCAACCCCACTCCCCTCACCCACTCCCCACTCCCCTCACCCACTCCCCACTCCCCTCCCCCACTCCCCACACCCCTCCCCCACACCCGACTCCTCACTCCCCACTCCACTCCCCCACTCCCCACTCCCACTTCTCACTCCACTCCCTCACTCCCCACTTCTCACTCCCCACTCAAATCCACACTCAACCACTCCCCTCCCCCACTCCCCCACTCCCCTCTCCCACTCCCCACTCCTCACTCCCCACTCCACTCCCCTCTCCCCGACTCCTCACTCCCCCTCCCCCACTCACCTCTCCCCCACTCCCCACTCCTCACTCACCACTCCAATCCCCACTCCTCTCTCACCACTCCCCCACTCCCCTCCCCCGCTCCCCTCCCCCACTCACCACTCCCCTCCCCAACTACCCACTCCCCAATCCCCTCCTCCACTCCTCACTCCCCTACCCCACTCATAACTCCAATCCCATAAACACCACTCCCCTCACACCAACCCCACTCCCCTCACCCACTCCCCACTCCCCTCACCCACTCCCCACTCCCCTCCCTCACTCCTCACCCCCACACGCCACTCCTCACGACCCACTCAACTCGCCCACTACCCACTACCCACTTCTCACTCCACTCCCCCACTCACCACCTCTCACTCCCCACTCAACTCAACACTCCGCCACTCCCCTCCCCCACTCCCCTCCCCCTCTCCCCACTCTCCCACTCCCCACTCCTCACTCCCCACTCCACTACCCACTCCCCGACTTCTCACTCCCCTCTCACCTCTCCCCCACTCCCCACTCCTCACTCACCACTCCACACGCACTCCTCACTCCCCTCCCCCACTCCCCTGCCCCACTTACAACTCCCCTCCCCAACTACCGACTCCCCAATCCCCTCCCCCACTCCTCACTCCCCCCACTCCTCACTCCAATCCCGTAAACCCCACTCCCCTCCAACCAACCCCACTCTCCTAACCCACCCCCCACTCCCCTCACCCACTCCCCACTCCCCTCCCCCACTCCCCACTCCTCACTCCCCGCTCCACTCCTCCACTCCCACTACCCACTTCTCACTCCACTCCCCCACTCCCCACTTCTCACTCCCCACTCAACTCCCCACTCCCCACTCCCCTCCCACCCTCCCCTCCCCCACTCCCCACTCCCCCACTGACCACTACTCACTCCCCACTCTACCCCTCACTCTCCACTCTCCTCACCCACTCCCCTCTCAACCATCCCTTCCACAACCCCACTCCCCACTCCTCACTCCACTCCCCACTCCTCTCTCCCCACTCAACTCCCCACTCCCCACTCCACTTCCACCCTCCCCTCCCCCACTCCCCACTACCCCACTGCCCACTCCTCACTCCCAACTTCACACTCCCCTCCCTACTCCTCATTCACGTCACGCACTCACCACTCCCCTCCCCCACCCCCCACTCCCCACTCTACAATCCCCTCCCCGACTCCTCACTCCCCTCCCCCTCTCCACACTCCCAACCCGAAATCACACTCTCCTCGTTCACTCCCGTCCCCCACCCCCTCCCCCACTCCTCGCAACACTCCTCCACAACCCACTCCACTCCCCCACTCCCCACATCCCTCCCCCAGTCCTCACTCCACTCCCCCTCCCCCACTCTCCACTCCCGACTCAATTCCCCCACTCCCCACACTACTATCCCAATCTACACTCCCTTCCCACACTCCCCTCTTCCACTCTCCACTCCTGTCCCCACTCCCCTCTCCCCACTTACCACTCCTCTCCCCCACTCCCCCTCCTCATTCACCTCCCAACTCACCTCCCCACTCCCCAACCCCAACTCCTCCTCCTCACTCCCATCCCGCACTCCCCACTCCCTTCCCCCATTCCCTTCCCCCACTCCCTTCGCCCACTCCACTCCCCCACTCCACTCCCCCACTCCCTTCTGCCACTCCCCACTCCAGATTTCACCTCTGCCCTCCTCCACTCCCCTCCCCTCCCATAATCCCCTCCCCCACTCCCCACTAGCCTCCTCCAATCCCCACTCCTCACTCCCCACTCACCGACAACACACTCCAACTCCCCTCCCCAACTCCCCATTCCCCCACCCCTCTCACTCCCCACTCCCCTTCTCTAATCCGCCCTCCACGCCTCCACTCCCAACTCACCTCCCCCACTCGCCTCCTCTCCCCACCCCTCCCCCACTCCCCACTCCTGACTCAATTCCCCCACTTCCCACTCTCCACTCCCATCCCCCAATCCCCACTCCCATACACCCCTCCCCCACTACTTTCACAACTCCACTTCCCACTCCCCTATCCCTCACCCCTCCTCCACTCACATCGACCTCTCCCCTCCACTCCCCTCCCATCTCCCCTCCCCCACTCCACTTCTCACTCCCCTATTCCTCCCCCCTCCGCCACTCCCTACGCCTCTCGCCTTCTCTCCCCTCTCCACTCCTCTTCCCACTTCGCCCCCCCACTCCCCTCACACACTCCCCTCCCCCTCTCCCATACTCTCCCCTCTCTCCACTCCTCACTCCAACTCCCCTTCGCCACAAGTCTGGATTGAATTGGCTCTTTCCTGGTGTGTGAGTTGGATTCCGTACCACTTCAGCTGGTATTAATAGTGGTCTGCTTTGAATTGGCTCTTTCCTGGTGTGTGAGTTGGATTCAGTACCACTCCGGCTGGTATTAATAATGGTCTGGGTAGAATTGGCTCATTCCTGTGTGTGAGTGGTGCTCAGTACCACTCCAGCTGGTATGAATAGAGGCCTGGATTGACTTGGCTCATTCCTGGAGTGTGAGTTGGATTCAGTACCACTCCGGCTGGTATTAATAATGGTCTGGGTAGAATTGGCTCATTCCTGGTGCGTGAGTGGGGCTCAGTACCACTCCAGCTGGCATTAATAGAGGTCTGGATAGAATTGGCTCCGTTCTGGTGTGTGAGTGGGACTCAATACCACTCCAGCTGGTATTAATAGAGGTCTGGATTGAATTGGCTCTTTCCTGGTGTGTGAGTGGGACTCAGTACCACTCCAGCTGGTATTAATAGAGGTCTGGATTGAATTGGCTCTTTCCTGGTGTGTGAGTTATACTCAGTACCATTCCAGCTGGTATTAATAGTGGTCTGGGTAGAATTGGCTCATTCCTGGTGTGTGAGTGGGGTTCAGTACCATTCCAGCTGGTATTAATTGAGGTCTGGATGGAATTGGCTCTTTCTGGTGTGTGAGTGGGACTCAGTACCACTCCAGCTTGTATTAATAGAGGTCTGGATTGAATTGGCTCTTTCCTGGTGTGTGAGTTATACTCAGTACCACTCCAGCTGGTATAAATAGAGGCCTGGATTGAATTGGCTCTTTCTGGTGTGTGAGTGGGACTCAGTACCACTCCAGCTGGTATTAATAGAGGTCTGGATTGAATTGGCTCTTTCCTGGTGTGTGAGTTATACTCAGTACCACTCCAGCTGGTATTAATAGTGGTCTGGGTAGGATTGGCTCATTCCTGGTGTGTGAGTGGGGTTCAGTACCATTCCAGCTGGTATTAATAGAGGTCATGATTGAATTGTCTCTTTCCTGGTGTGTGAGTGGGACTCAGTCACAATCCAGCTGGTATTAATAGAGCTCTGGATTGAATTGGCTCTTTAGTGGTGTGTGAGTGGGACTCAGTACCACTCCAGCTGGTATTAATAGAGGTCTGGATTGAATTGGCTCTTTCCTGGTGTGTGAGTTATACTCAGTACCACTCCAGCTGGTATGAATAGAGGCCTGGATTGAATTGGCTCTTTCTGGTGTGTGAGTGGGACTCAGTACCATTCCAGCTGGTATTAATAGAGCTCTGGATTGAATTGGCTCTTTCGTGGTGTGTGAGTGGGACTCAGTACCACTCCTACTGGTATTAATAGAGGCCTGGAATGAACTGTCCCTTTACTGCTGTGTGAGTGGGACTCAGTCGCACTTCAACTGGTAATATAGATGTCTGGATTGAATTGGCTGTTTCATGCTGTGTGAGTGGGAGTTAATTCCACTCCAGCTGTTATTAATAGAGGCCTGGAATTAATTGGCTCTTTCTGGTATGTACGTGGGACTCAATGTCACTCCAGCTTATATTTATGGATGTTTGGAACGAAATGTCCCTTTCCTGGTGTGTGAGTGGGACACAGTCCCAGTACACCCGGTGTTAATAGAGTCCTGGAATGAAGTGTCTCTTCTCTGCTGTGTGAGTGGGATTCAGTCCCACTCCAAATGTTATTAATAGAGGCCTGCATTGAATTGGCTCTTTCCTGGTGTGTGAGTGAGACTCAGTACGAAACCAGCTGGAATAAATAGAACCCTGGATTGAAGTGGCTCTTTCCTGGGAGTGAGTGGGGCTCAGTACCACTCCAGCTGCTATTAATGGAGGTCTGGTTGGAATTTTCTCTTTCCTGGTGTGTGAGTGGGACTCAGTACCACTCCAGCTTGTATTTAAAGAGGTCTGTATTGAATTGGCTCTTTCCTGGTGGGTGAGTGAGACTCCGTACCACTCCAGCTGGTATTAATAGAGGCCTGGTTTCAATTGTCTCTTTCCTGATGTGTAAGTGGGACTCAGTACCACTCCAGCTGGTATTAATAGAGGCCTGGTTTCAATTGTCTCTTTCCTGGTGTGTAAGTGGGACTCAGTACCAAACCAGCTGGTATGAATAGAGGTCTGGATTAAATTGGCTCTGTTCTGGTGTCTGAGTGGGACTCAGTGCCACTCCAGCTGGTTATAATAGAGGTCTGGATTGAATTGGCTCTTTCCTGGTATGTAAGTGGGGCTCGGTACCACTCCAGCTGGTATTAATAGTGGCCTGGTTTCAATTGTCTCTTTCCTGGTGTGTGAGTGGGACTCAGTGCCACTCCAGCTTGTATTAATAGAAGCCTGGATTGAATTGCCTCTTTCCTGGTGTGTGAGTGGGACTCAGTACCACTCCAGCTGGTATTAATAGAAGCCTGGAGAGAATTGCCTCTTTCCTGGTGTGTGAGTGGGACACAGTACCACTTCAGCTGGTATTAATAGAGATCTGGATTGAATTAGCTCCATCCTGGTGAGTGAGTGTGGCTCAGTACCACTCCAGCTGGTATTAATAGAAACCTGGATTGAATTGGCTCCTTCCTGGTGAGTGAGTGGGGCTCAGTACCACTTCAGCTGAGTGAATAGAGGTCTGGAATGAATTGGCTCATTCCTGGTGTGTGAGTGGGGTTCAGTACCTTTCCAGCTGGTATTAATAGAGGTCTGGATTGAATTGTCTCTTTCCTGGTGTGTGAGTGGGACTCAGTCACAATCCAGCTGGAATTAATAGAGCTCTGAATTGAATTGGCTCTTTCGTGGTGTGTGAGTGGGACTCAGTACCACTCCAGCTGGTATTAATAGAGGCCTTGATTGAATTGCATCTTTCCCAGTGTTTGTGTGCGGCTCAGTACCACTCCTACTGGTATTAATAGAGGCCTGGAATGAACTGTCCCTGTACTGCTGTGTGAGTGGGACTCAGTCGCACTTCAACTGGTATTATAGATGTCCGGATTGAAATGGCTCTTTCATGGTGTGTGAGTGGGAGTTAATTCCACTCCAGCTGGTATTAATAGAGGCCTGGAATGAATTGGCTCTTTCTGGTGTGTACGTGGGACTCAATGTCACTCCAGCTTATATTTATGGATGTTTGGAACGAACTGTCCCTTTCCTGGTGTGTGAGTGCGACACAGTGCCAGTACACCCGGTGTTAATAGAGTCCTGGAATGAAGTGTCTCTTCTGTGCTGTGTGAGTGTGATTCAGTCCCACTCCAAATTATATTAATACAGGCCTGCATTGAATTGGCTCTTTCCTGGTGTCTGAGTGAGGCTCAGCACCAAACCAGCTGGAATTAACAGAACCCTGGATTGAATTGGCTCTTTCCTGGGAGTGAGTGGGGCTCAGTACCACCCCAGCTGCTATTAATGGAGGTCTGGTTGGAATTTTCTCTTTCCTGGTGTGTGAGTGGGACTCAGTACCACTCCAGCTTGTATTTAAAGAGGTCTGGATTGAATTGGCTCTTTCCTGGTGGGTGAGTGAGACTCCGTACCACTCCAGCTGGTATTAATAGAGGCCTGGTTTCAATTGTCTCTTTCCTGATGTGTAAGTGGGACTCAGTACCACTCCAGCTGGTATGAATAGAGGTCTGGATTAAATTGGCTCTGTTCTGGTGTCTGATTGGGACTCAGTGCCACTCCAGCTGGTTATAATAGAGGTCTGGATTGAATTGGCTCTTTCCTGGTATGTAAGTGGGGCTCAGTACCACTCCAGCTGGTATTAATAGTGGCCTGGTTTCAAATGTCTCTTTCCTGGTGTGTGAGTGGGACTCAGTGCCACTCCAGCTTGTATTAATAGAAGCCTGGATTGAATTGCCTCTTTCCTGGTGTGTGAGTGGGACTCAGTACCACTCCAGCTGGTATTAATAGAAGCCTGGAGAGAATTGCCTCTTTCCTGGTGTGTGAGTGGGACACAGTACCACTTCAGCTGATCTTAATAGAGATCTGGATTGAATTGGCTCCTTCCTGGTGAGTGATTGTGGCTCAGTACCACTCCAGCTGGTATTAATTGAAACCTGGATTGAATTGGCTCCTTCCTGGTGAGTGAGTGGGGCTCCGTACCACTTCAGCTGCTGTGAATAGAGGCCTGGATTGACTTGGCTCTTTCCTGGTGTGTGAGTGGGACTCAGTACCACTCCAGCTGGTAGTAATAGAGACCTGGTTTCAATTGCCTCTTTTCTGATGTGTAAGTGGGACTCAGTACCACTCCAGCTGGTATTAATAGAGGCTTGGTTTCAATTGTCTCTTTCCTGGTGTGAAAGTGGGACTCAGTACCACACCAGCTGGTATTAATAGAGATCTGGATTAAATTGGTTCTGTACTTGTGTCTGAGTGGGACTCAGTGCCACTCCAGCAGGTTATAATAGAGGTCTGGATTGAATTGGCTCTTTCCTGGTGTGTAAGTGGGGCTCAGTACCACTCCAGCTGGTATTAATAGTGGCCTGGTTTCAATTGTCTCTTTCCTGGTGTGAGTGGGACTCAGTGCCACTGCAGCTTGTATTAATAGAAGCCTGGATTGAATTGCCTCTTTCCTGGTGTGTGAGTGGGACTCAGTACAACTCCAGCTGATATTAATAGAGATCTGGAATGAACTGTCCCTTTACTGCTGTGTGAGTGGGACTCAGTCGCACTTCAGCTGGTATTATAGATGTCTGG
Source organism: Heterodontus francisci (assembly GCF_036365525.1). Lineage (NCBI taxonomy): Eukaryota > Metazoa > Chordata > Chondrichthyes > Heterodontiformes > Heterodontidae > Heterodontus > Heterodontus francisci. The sequence continues at coordinate 666,390 of NW_027140741.1, read as the reverse complement.
ATTGAATTGGCTCTTTCTAGTGTGTAAGTGGGACTCAATGCCACTCCAGCTGATATTTATAGATGTTTGGAATGAACTGTCCCTTTCCTGGTGTGTGAGTGGGACGCAGTGCCAGTACGCCCATTGTCAATAGAGTCCTGGAATGAACTGTCTCTTCTCTGCTATGTGAGTGGGACTCAGTACGAAACCAGTTGGAATTAATAGAACCCTGGATTGAATTGGCTCTTTCCTGGGAGTGAGTGGGGCTCAGTCCCACTCCAGCTGCTATTAATGGAGGCCTGGATTGAATTGCCTCTTTCCTGGTGTGTGAGTGGGAGTCAGTACCACTCCAGCTGGTATTAATAGAAACCTGGATTGAATTGGCTCCTTCCTGGTGAGTGAGTGGGGCTCAGTACCACTTCAGCTGCTGTGAATATAGGTCTGGAATGAATTGGCTCTTTTCTGGTGTGTGAGTGGGACTCAGTACCACTCCAGCTGGTATGAATAGAGGCCTGGATTGAATTGGCTCTTTCCTGGAGTATGAGTGGCGCTCGTACCACTCCAGCTGGTATTAATAGAGGCCTGGATTGACTTGGCTCTTTCCTGGTGTGTGAGTGGGGCTCAGTACCACTCCAGCTGGTAGTAATAGAGACCTGGATTGAATTGGCTCTTTCCTGGTGTGTGGGTGGGACTCAGTACCACTCTAGCTGGTATTAATAGAGGCCTGGTTTCAATTGTCTCTTTCGTGATGTGTAAGTGGTACTCAGTACCACTTAAGCTGGTATTAATAGAGGCTTGGTTCCAATTGTCTCATTCCTACTGAGAAAGTGGGAATCAGTACCACACCAGCTGGTATTAAAAGAGATCTGGATTAAATTGGTTCTGTTCTGATGTCTGAGTGGCATTCAGTGCCACTCCAGCTGGTTATAATAGAGGTCTGGATTGAATTGGCTCTTTCCTGGTGTGTGAGTGGGACTCAGTACCACTCGAGCGGGTATTAATAGAGAACTGGATTGACTTGGCTATTTCCTGGTGTGTGAGTGGGGCTCAGTACCGCTCCAGCTGGTAGTAATAGAGACCTGGATTGAATTGGCTCTTTCCTGGTGTGTGGGTGGGACTCAGTCGCACTCCAGCTGCTATTAATCGAGGTCTGGAATGAATTGGCTCTTTCCCGATGTTTGAGTGGGACTCAGGTCCACTCCAGCTTGTATTAATAGAGCTCTGGATTGAATTGACTCTTTCCTGGTGTTTGAGTGGGACTCAGGTCCTCTCCAGCTGGTATTAATAGAGGTCTGGATTGAATTGGCAATTTCCTGGTGTGTGAGTGGGACTCAGTACCACTGCAGCTGGTATTAATAGAGGCTTGGATTGACTTGTCTCTGTCCTGGGGCGTGGCTGGGGCTCAGTACCAATCCAGCTGGTATTAATAGAGACCTGGATTGAATTGGCTCTTTCCTGGTGTTTGGGTGGGGCTCAGTCCCACTCCAACTGGTTTTATAAGAGTTCTGGATTGAATTGGCTCTTTCCTGGTGTGTGAGTGGGGCTCAGTCCCACTCCAGATGGTATTATAAGAGGTCTGGATTGAATTGGCTCTTTCCTGGTGTGTGAGTGGGACTCAGTACCACTCGAGCGGGTATTTATAGAGATCTGGATTGATGTGGCTCTTTCCTGGTGTGTGAGTGGGGCTCAGTCCCACTCCAGTCGCTATACATAGAGGCCTGGATCGAAATGTCGCTTCCCTGGTATATGAGTGGGACTCAGTACCACTCCAGATGGTATTAATAGAGACCAGGATTGAATTGGCTCTTTCCTGGTGTTTCAGTGAGACTCAGACCCAATCCAGCTGGTCTTAATAGAAGCCTGGATTGAATTGCCTCTTTCCTGGGCTGTGAGTGGGACTCAGTACCACTCCAGCTGGTATTAATAGAGGTCTAGATTGATTTGGCTCTTTCCTGGTGTTTCAGTGAGACTCAGACCCAATCCAGCTGGTATAAATAGAGGCCTGGTTTAAATTGACTCTTCCCTGGTGTGTGAGTGGGGCTCAGTACCACTCCAGCTGGTATTAATAGAGACCTGGATTGAATTGGCTCTTTCCTGGTCTGTGAGTGGGACTCAGTCCCACTCCAGCTGGTATTAAAAGAGGCCTGGATTGAATTGGCACTTTCTGGTGTGTGAGTGGGACTCAGTACCACTCCAGCTGGTATTAATAGAGGCCAGGATTGAATTGGCACTTTCCTGATGTGTGAGTGGGACTCAGTACCACTCCAGCTGGTATTAATAGAGGCCTGGATTGAATTGGCACTTTCCTGGTGTGTGAGTGGGACTCAGTTCCACTCCAGCTGGTATTAATAGAGGACTGGTTTGAATTGACTCTTTCCTGGTGTGTGTGTGGGACTCAGTACCACTCCAGCTGGTATGTATAGAGACCTGGATTGAATTGCCTCTTTCCTGGTGCGTGAGTTGGACTCAGTACCACTCCAGCTGGTATTAATAGATGCCTGGATTGAATTGCCTCTTTCCTGATGTGTGAGTGGGACTCAGTACCACTCCAGCTGGTATTAATAGTAACCTGGTTTGAATTGGCTCTGTCCTGGTGTGAGAGTGTTACACAGTAACACTCCAGCTCGTATTTATAGAGATCTGGATTGATTTGGCTCTTTTCTGGTGTGTGCGTGGGGCTCAGTCCCACTCCAACTGGTTTTATAAGAGTTCTGGATTGAATTGGCTCTTTCCTGGTGTGTGAGTGGGGCTCAGTCCCACTCCAGATGGTATTATAAGAGGTCTGGATTGAATTGGCTCTTTCCTGGTGTGTGAGTGGGACTCAGTACCACTCGAGCGGGTATTAATAGAGAACTGGATTGACTTGGCTATTTCCTGGTGTGTGAGTGGGGCTCAGTACCGCTCCAGCTGGTAGTAATAGAGACCTGGATTGAATTGGCTCTTTCCTGGTGTGTGGGTGGGACTCAGTCGCACTCCAGCTGCTATTAATCGAGGTCTGGAATGAATTGGCTCTTTCCCGATGTTTGAGTGGGACTCAGGTCCACTCCAGCTTGTATTAATAGAGCTCTGGATTGAATTGACTCTTTCCTGGTGTTTGAGTGGGACTCAGGTCCTCTCCAGCTGGTATTAATAGAGGTCTGGATTGAATTGGCAATTTCCTGGTGTGTGAGTGGGACTCAGTACCACTGCAGCTGGTATTAATAGAGGCTTGGATTGACTTGTCTCTGTCCTGGGGCGTGGCTGGGGCTCAGTACCAATCCAGCTGGTATTAATAGAGACCTGGATTGAATTGGCTCTTTCCTGGTGTTTGGGTGGGGCTCAGTCCCACTCCAACTGGTTTTATAAGAGTTCTGGATTGAATTGGCTCTTTCCTGGTGTGTGAGTGGGGCTCAGTCCCACTCCAGATGGTATTATAAGAGGTCTGGATTGAATTGGCTCTTTCCTGGTGTGTGAGTGGGACTCAGTACCACTCGAGCGGGTATTTATAGAGATCTGGATTGATGTGGCTCTTTCCTGGTGTGTGAGTGGGGCTCAGTCCCACTCCAGTCGCTATACATAGAGGCCTGGATCGAAATGTCGCTTCCCTGGTATATGAGTGGGACTCAGTACCACTCCAGATGGTATTAATAGAGACCAGGATTGAATTGGCTCTTTCCTGGTGTTTCAGTGAGACTCAGACCCAATCCAGCTGGTCTTAATAGAAGCCTGGATTGAATTGCCTCTTTCCTGGGCTGTGAGTGGGACTCAGTACCACTCCAGCTGGTATTAATAGAGGTCTAGATTGATTTGGCTCTTTCCTGGTGTTTCAGTGAGACTCAGACCCAATCCAGCTGGTATAAATAGAGGCCTGGTTTAAATTGACTCTTCCCTGGTGTGTGAGTGGGGCTCAGTACCACTCCAGCTGGTATTAATAGAGACCTGGATTGAATTGGCTCTTTCCTGGTCTGTGAGTGGGACTCAGTCCCACTCCAGCTGGTATTAAAAGAGGCCTGGATTGAATTGGCACTTTCTGGTGTGTGAGTGGGACTCAGTACCACTCCAGCTGGTATTAATAGAGGCCAGGATTGAATTGGCACTTTCCTGATGTGTGAGTGGGACTCAGTACCACTCCAGCTGGTATTAATAGAGGCCTGGATTGAATTGGCACTTTCCTGGTGTGTGAGTGGGACTCAGTTCCACTCCAGCTGGTATTAATAGAGGACTGGTTTGAATTGACTCTTTCCTGGTGTGTGTGTGGGACTCAGTACCACTCCAGCTGGTATGTATAGAGACCTGGATTGAATTGCCTCTTTCCTGGTGCGTGAGTTGGACTCAGTACCACTCCAGCTGGTATTAATAGATGCCTGGATTGAATTGCCTCTTTCCTGATGTGTGAGTGGGACTCAGTACCACTCCAGCTGGTATTAATAGTAACCTGGTTTGAATTGGCTCTGTCCTGGTGTGAGAGTGTTACACAGTAACACTCCAGCTCGTATTTATAGAGATCTGGATTGATTTGGCTCTTTTCTGGTGTGTGCGTGGGGCTCAGTCCCACTCCAGCTGGTATTATAAGAGTTCTGGATTGAATTGGCTCTTTCCTGTTGTGTGAGTGGGGCTCAGTCCCACTCCAGATGGTATTATAAGAGGTCTGGATTGAATTGGCTCTTTCCTGGTGTGTGAGTGGGACTCAGTACCACTCGAGCGGGTATTTATAGAGATCTGGATTGATGTGGCTCTTTCCTGGTGTGTGAGTGGGGCTCAGTCCCACTCCAGTCGCTATACATAGAGGCCTGGATCGAAATGTCGCTTCCCTGGTATATGAGTGGGACTCAGTACCACTCCAGATGGTATTAATAGAGACCAGGATTGAATTGGCTCTTTCCTGGTGTTTCAGTGAGACTCAGACACAATCCAGCTGGTTTTAATAGAAGCCTGGATTGAATTGCCTCTTTCCTGGGCTGTGAGTGGGACTCAGTACCACTCCAGCTGGTATTAATAGAGGTCTAGATTGATTTGGCTCTTTCCTGGTGTTTCAGTGAGACTCAGACCCAATCCAGCTGGTATAAATAGAGGCCTGGTTTAAATTGACTCTTCCCTGGTGTGTGAGTGGGGCTCAGTACCACTCCAGCTGGTATTAATAGAGACCTGGATTGAATTGGCTCTTTCCTGGTCTGTGAGTGGGACTCAGTCCCACTCCAGCTGGTATTAAAAGAGACCTGGAATGAATTGGCTCTTTCCTGGTGTGTGAATGGGACTCAGTACCACTCCAGCTGGTATTAATAGAGGTCTGTATTGAATTGACTCTTTCTTGGGTGTGAGTGGGACTCAGTACCACTCCAGCTGGTATTAAGAGGTCTGGATTGAATTGGCTCTTTGCTGGTGATGTGAGTGGGGCTCAGTACCACTCCAGCTGGTATTAATAGAGGCCTGCATTGATTTGGCACTTTCTGGTGTGTGAGTGGGACTCAGTACCACTCCAGCTGGTATTAATAGAGGTCTGGATTGAATTGGCACTTCCCTGATGTGTGAGTGGGACTCTGTTCCACTCCAGCTGGTAGTAATAGAGGCCTGCATTGAATTGGCACTTTCCTGTGTGTGAGTGGGACTCAGTTCCACTACAGCTGGTATTAATACAGGCCTGGATTGAATTGGCACTTTTCTGGTGTGTGTATGGGACTCAGTACCACTCCAGCTGGTTTTAATAGAGGCCTGGATTGAATTGGCACTTTCCTGGTGTGTGAGTGGTACTCAGTACCACTCCAGCTGGTATGTATAGAGACCTGGATTGAATTGCCTCTTTCCTGGTGCGTGAGTTGGACTCAGTACCACTCCAGCTGGTATTAATAGAAACCTGGTTTGAATTTGCTCTTCCCTGGAGTTTGAGTGGGATTCAGTACCACTCCAGCTGGTATTAATAGATGCCTGGATTGAATTGCCTCTTTCCTGGCATGTGAGTGGGACTCAGTACGACTCCAGCTGGTAATAATAGAAATGTGCTTTCAATTGGCACTTTCCTGGTGTGTGAGTGGGACTCAGTACCACTCCAGCTGGTATTAATAGAGGTCTGCATTGAACTGACTCTTTCTTGGTTTGTGAGTGGGACTCAGTCCCATTCCAGCTGGTATTCAGAGGTCTGGATTGAATTGGCTCTTTGCTGGTGATGTGAGTGGGGCTCAGTACCAATCCAGCTGGTATTAATAGAGGCCTGGATTGAATTGGCACTTCTCTAGTGTGTGTGTGGGACTCAGTACCACTCCAGCTGGTATTCAGAGGTCTGGATTGAATTGGCTCTTTGCTGGTGATGTGAGTGGGGCTCAGTACCAATCCAGCTGGTATTAATAGAGCTCTGGATTGAATTGACTCTTTCCTGGTGTTTGAGTGGGACTCAGGTCCTCTCCAGCTGGTATTAAGAGAGGTCTGGATTGAATTGGCAATTTCCTGGTGTGTGAGTGGGACTCAGTACCACTGCAGCTGGTATGAATAGAGGCTTGGATTGACTTGTCTCTGTCCTGGGGCGTGGCTTGGGCTCAGTCCCAATCCAGCTGGTATTAATAGAGACCTAGATTGAATTGGCTCTTTCCTGGTGTGTGGGTGGGACTCAGTACCACTCCAGCTGCTATTAAGAGAGGTCTGGATTGAATTGACTCTTTCCTACTCTGTGAGTGGGCCTCAATCCCACTCCAGTCGCTATTAATAGAGGCCTGGATTGAAATGGCTCTTCCCTGGTGTGTGAGTGGGGCTCGGTACCACTTCAGCTGGTATTAATAGAAGCCTGGATTGAATTGCCTCTTTCCTGGTGTGTGCGTGGGGCTCAGTCCCACTCCAGCTGGTATTAAAAGAGTTATGGATTGAATTGGCTCTTTCCTGGTGTGTGAGTGGGGCTCAGTCCTACTCCAGCTGGTATTAATAGAGGTCTGGATTGAATTGACTCTTTCCTGGTGTTTGAGTGGGACTCAGGTCCTCTCCAGCTGGTATTAATGGATGTCTGGATTGAATTGGCAATTTCCTGGTGTGTGAGTGGGACTCAGTACCACTGCAGCTGGTATTAATGGAGGCTTGGACTGACTTGTCTCTGTCCTGGTGCGTGGCTGGGGCTCAGTACCAATCCAGCTGGTATTAATAGAGACCTGGATGGAATTGGCTCTTTCCTGGTGTGTGGGTGGGGCTCAGTCCCACTCCAGTCGCTATTAATAGAGGCCTGGATTGAAATGGCTCTTCCCTGGTGTGTGAGTGGGGCTCGGTACCACTTCAGCTGGTATTAATAGAAGCCTGGATTGAATTGCCTCTTTCCTGGTGTGTGAGTGGGACACAGTACCACTTCAGCTGCTGTTAATAGAGGCCTGGATTGAATTGGCTCCTTCTGGTGTATGAGTGGGACTCAGTACCACTGCAGCTGGTATTAATAGAGACCTGGATTGATCTAGCTGTTTCCTTGGGTGTGAGTGGGGCTCACTACCACTCCAGCTGGTATTAATAGAGGCCTGGATTGAATTGCCTCTTTCCTGGTGAGTGAGTGGGGCTCAGTACCATTTCTGAAGCTGTTAATAGAGGTCTGGAAAGAATTGGCTCTTTCCTGGTTCTTCAGATAGACTCAGTCCCACTCCAGCTGGTTTCAAGAGAATCCTGGTTTGAATTGTCTCTTTCCTGGTCTGTGAGTGAGACTCAGTACCACTCCAGCTGGTAGTAATAGAAATGTGCTTTCAATTGGCACTTTCCTGGTGTGTGAGTGGGACTCAGTACCACTCCAGCTGGTAATAAGAGGTCTGGATTGAATTGGCTCTTTCTTGGTGTGTGAGTGGGACTCAGTCCCATTCCAGCTGGTATTCAGAGGCCTGGATTGAATTGGCACTTCTGGTGTGTGAGTGGGACTCAGTACCACTCCAGCTGGTATTAATAGAGGCCTGGATTGAATTGGCACTTTCCTGATGTGTGAGTGGGACTCTGTTCCACTCCAGCTGGTATTAATACAGGCCTGGATTGAATTGGCACTTTACTGGTGTGTGTGTTGGACTCAGTACCACTCCAGCTGGTATTAATAGAGGCCTGGATTGAATTGGCACTTTCTGGTGATGTGAGTGGGGCTCAGTACCACTCCAGCTGGTATTAATAGAGGCCTGGATTGAATTGGCACTTTCTGGTGATGTGAGTGGGGCTCAGTACCACTCCAGCTGGTATTAATAGAGGCCTGGATTGAATTGGCACTTTCTGGTGTGTGAGTGGGACTCAGTACCACTCCAGCTGTTATTAATAGAGGCCAGGATTGAATTGGCACTTTCCTGATGTGTGAGTGGGACTCAGTACCACTCCAGCTGGTATTAATAGAGGCCTGGATTGAATTGGCACTTTCCTGGTGTGTGAGTGGGACTCAGTTCCACTCCAGCTGGTATTATAAGAGTTCTGGATTGAATTGGCTCTTTCCTGGTGTTTCAGTGAGACTCAGACCCAATCCAGCTGGTCTTAATAGAAGCCTGGATTGAATTGCCTCTTTCCTGGGCTGTGAGTGGGACTCAGTACCACTCCAGCTGGTATTAATAGAGGTCTAGATTGATTTGGCTCTTTCCTGGTGTTTCAGTGAGACTCAGACCCAATCCAGCTGGTATAAATAGAGGCCTGGTTTAAATTGACTCTTCCCTGGTGTGTGAGTGGGGCTCAGTACCACTTCAGCTGGTATTAATAGAGGACTGGTTTGAATTGACTCTTTCCTGGTGTGTGTGTGGGACTCAGTCCCACTCCAGCTGGTATTAAAAGAGGCCTGGATTGAATTGGCACTTTCTGGTGTGTGAGTGGGACTCAGTACCACTCCAGCTGGTATTAATAGAGGCCAGGATTGAATTGGCACTTTCCTGATGTGTGAGTGGGACTCAGTACCACTCCAGCTGGTATTAATAGAGGCCTGGATTGAATTGGCACTTTCCTGGTGTGTGAGTGGGACTCAGTTCCACTCCAGCTGGTATTAATAGAGGACTGGTTTGAATTGACTCTTTCCTGGTGTGTGTGTGGGACTCAGTACCACTCCAGCTGGTATGTATAGAGACCTGGATTGAATTGCCTCTTTCCTGGTGCGTGAGTTGGACTCAGTACCACTCCAGCTGGTATTAATAGATGCCTGGATTGAATTGCCTCTTTCCTGATGTGTGAGTGGGATTCAGTACCACTCCAGCTGGTATTAATAGTAACCTGGTTTGAATTGGCTCTGTCCTGGTGTGAGAGTGTTACACAGTAACACTCCAGCTCGTATTTATAGAGATCTGGATTGATTTGGCTCTTTTCTGGTGTGTGCGTGGGGCTCAGTCCCACTCCAGCTGGTATTATAAGAGTTCTGGATTGAATTGGCTCTTTCCTGTTGTGTGAGTGGGGCTCAGTCCCACTCCAGATGGTATTATAAGAGGTCTGGATTGAATTGGCTCTTTCCTGGTGTGTGAGTGGGACTCAGTACCACTCGAGCGGGTATTTATAGAGATCTGGATTGATGTGGCTCTTTCCTGGTGTGTGAGTGGGGCTCAGTCCCACTCCAGTCGCTATACATAGAGGCCTGGATCGAAATGTCGCTTCCCTGGTATATGAGTGGGACTCAGTACCACTCCAGATGGTATTAATAGAGACCAGGATTGAATTGGCTCTTTCCTGGTGTTTCAGTGAGACTCAGACCCAATCCAGCTGGTTTTAATAGAAGCCTGGATTGAATTGCCTCTTTCCTGGGCTGTGAGTGGGACTCAGTACCACTCCAGCTGGTATTAATAGAGGTCTAGATTGATTTGGCTCTTTCCTGGTGTTTCAGTGAGACTCAGACCCAATCCAGCTGGTATAAATAGAGGCCTGGTTTAAATTGACTCTTCCCTGGTGTGTGAGTGGGGCTCAGTACCACTCCAGCTGGTATTAATAGAGACCTGGATTGAATTGGCTCTTTCCTGGTCTGTGAGTGGGACTCAGTCCCACTCCAGCTGGTATTAAAAGAGACCTGGAATGAATTGGCTCTTTCCTGGTGTGTGAGTGGGACTCAGTACCACTCCAGCTGGTATTAATAGAGGACTGTTTTGAATTGACTCTTTCCTGGTGTGTGAGTGGGACTCAGTTCCAATCCAGCTAGAAGAAGTAGAGGCCTGGTTTAAATTGACTCTTTCCTGGTGTGTGAGTGAGGCTCAGTACCACTCCAGCTGGTATTAATAGTGGCCTGGTTTCAAATGTCTCTTTCCTGGTGTGTGAGTGGGACTCAGTGCCACTCCAGCTTGTATTAATAGAAGCCTGGATTGAATTGCCTCTTTCCTGGTGTGTGAGTGGGACTCAGTACCACTCCAGCTGTTATTAATAGAAGCATGGATTGAATTGCCTCTTTCCTGGTATGTGAGTGGGACACAGTACCACTCCAGCTGGTATTAATAGAAGCCTGGATTGAATTGCCTCTTTCCTGGTGAGTGAGTGGGGCTCAGTACCATTTCTGCTGCTGTTAATAGAGGTCTGGAAAGAATTGGCTCTTTCCTGGTTCTTCAGATGGACTCAGTCCCACTCCAGCTGTTTTCAAGAGAAACCTGGTTTGAATTGTCTCTTTCCTGGTCTGTGAGTGAGACTCAGTACCACTCCAGCTGGTAGTAATAGAAATGTGCTTTCAATTGGCACTTTCCTGGTGTGTGAGTGGGACTCAGTACCACTCCAGCTGGTAATAAGAGGTCTGGATTGAATTGGCTCTTTCTTGGTGTGTGAGTGGGACTCAGTCCCATTCCAGCTGGTATTCAGAGGCCTGGATTGAATTGGCACTTCTGGTGTGTGAGTGGGACTCAGTACCACTCCAGCTGGTATTAATAGAGGCCTGGATTGAATTGGCACTTTCTGGTGATGTGAGTGGGGCTCAGTACCACTCCAGCTGGTATTAATAGAGGCCTGGATTGAATTGGCACTTTCTGGTGTGTGAGTGGGACTCAGTACCACTCCAGCTGGTATTAATAGAGGCCAGGTTTGAATTGACTCTTTCCTGATGTGTGAGTGGGACTCAGTACCACTCCAGCTGGTATTAATAGAGGCCTGGATTGAATTGGCACTTTCCTGGTGTGTGAGTGAGGCTCAGTATCACTCCAGCTGGTATGTATAGAGACCTGGATTGAATTGCCTCTTTCCTGGTGCGTGAGTTGGACTCAGTACCACTCCAGCTGGTATTAATAGATGCCTGGATTGAATTGCCTCTTTCCTGATGTGTGAGTGGGACTCAGTACCACTCCAGCTGGTATTAATAGTAACCTGGTTTGAATTGGCTCTGTCCTGGTGTGAGAGTGTTACACAGTAACACTCCAGCTCGTATTTATAGAGATCTGGATTGATTTGGCTCTTTTCTGGTGTGTGCGTGGGGCTCAGTCCCACTCCAACTGGTTTTATAAGAGTCCTGGATTGAATTGGCTCTTTCCTGGTGTGTGAGTGGGGCTCAGTCCCACTCCAGATGGTATTATAAGAGGTCTGGATTGAATTGGCTCTTTCCTGGTGTGTGAGTGGGACTCAGTACCACTCGAGCGGGTATTTATAGAGATCTGGATTGATGTGGCTCTTTCCTGGTGTGTGAGTGGGGCTCAGTCCCACTCCAGTCGCTATACATAGAGGCCTGGATCGAAATGTCGCTTCCCTGGTATATGAGTGGGACTCAGTACCACTCCAGATGGTATTAATAGAGACCAGGATTGAATTGGCTCTTTCCTGGTGTTTCAGTGAGACTCAGACCCAATCCAGCTGGTCTTAATAGAAGCCTGGATTGAATTGCCTCTTTCCTGGGCTGTGAGTGGGACTCAGTACCACTCCAGCTGGTATTAATAGAGGTCTAGATTGATTTGGCTCTTTCCTGGTGTTTCAGTGAGACTCAGACCCAATCCAGCTGGTATAAATAGAGGCCTGGTTTAAATTGACTCTTCCCTGGTGTGTGAGTGGGGCTCAGTACCACTCCAGCTGGTATTAATAGAGACCTGGATTGAATTGGCTCTTTCCTGGTCTGTGAGTGGGACTCAGTCCCACTCCAGCTGGTATTAAAAGAGGCCTGGATTGAATTGGCACTTTCTGGTGTGTGAGTGGGACTCAGTACCACTCCAGCTGGTATTAATAGAGGCCAGGATTGAATTGGCACTTTCCTGATGTGTGAGTGGGACTCAGTACCACTCCAGCTGGTATTAATAGAGGCCTGGATTGAATTGGCACTTTCCTGGTGTGTGAGTGGGACTCAGTTCCACTCCAGCTGGTATTAATAGAGGACTGGTTTGAATTGACTCTTTCCTGGTGTGTGTGTGGGACTCAGTACCACTCCAGCCGGTATGTATAGAGACCTGGATTGAATTGCCTCTTTCCTGGTGCGTGAGTTGGACTCAGTACCACTCCAGCTGGTATTAATAGATGCCTGGATTGAATTGCCTCTTTCCTGATGTGTGAGTGGGACTCAGTACCACTCCAGCTGGTATTAATAGTAACCTGGTTTGAATTGGCTCTGTCCTGGTGTGAGAGTGTTACACAGTAACACTCCAGCTCGTATTTATAGAGATCTGGATTGATTTGGCTCTTTTCTGGTGTGTGCGTGGGGCTCAGTCCCACTCCAGCTGGTATTATAAGAGTTCTGGATTGAATTGGCTCTTTCCTGTTGTGTGAGTGGGGCTCAGTCCCACTCCAGATGGTATTATAAGAGGTCTGGATTGAATTGGCTCTTTCCTGGTGTGTGAGTGGGACTCAGTACCACTCGAGCGGGTATTTATAGAGATCTGGATTGATGTGGCTCTTTCCTGGTGTGTGAGTGGGGCTCAGTCCCACTCCAGTCGCTATACATAGAGGCCTGGATCGAAATGTCGCTTCCCTGGTATATGAGTGGGACTCAGTACCACTCCAGATGGTATTAATAGAGACCAGGATTGAATTGGCTCTTTCCTGGTGTTTCAGTGAGACTCAGACCCAATCCAGCTGGTTTTAATAGAAGCCTGGATTGAATTGCCTCTTTCCTGGGCTGTGAGTGGGACTCAGTACCACTCCAGCTGGTATTAATAGAGGTCTAGATTGATTTGGCTCTTTCCTGGTGTTTCAGTGAGACTCAGACCCAATCCAGCTGGTATAAATAGAGGCCTGGTTTAAATTGACTCTTCCCTGGTGTGTGAGTGGGGCTCAGTACCACTCCAGCTGGTATTAATAGAGACCTGGATTGAATTGGCTCTTTCCTGGTCTGTGAGTGGGACTCAGTCCCACTCCAGCTGGTATTAAAAGAGACCTGGAATGAATTGGCTCTTTCCTGGTGTGTGAGTGGGACTCAGTACCACTCCAGCTGGTATTAATAGAGGACTGTTTTGAATTGACTCTTTCCTGGTGTGTGAGTGGGACTCAGTTCCAATCCAGCTAGAAGAAGTAGAGGCCTGGTTTAAATTGACTCTTTCCTGGTGTGTGAGTGAGGCTCAGTACCACTCCAGCTGGTATTAATAGTGGCCTGGTTTCAAATGTCTCTTTCCTGGTGTGTGAGTGGGACTCAGTGCCACTCCAGCTTGTATTAATAGAAGCCTGGATTGAATTGCCTCTTTCCTGGTGTGTGAGTGGGACTCAGTACCACTCCAGCTGTTATTAATAGAAGCATGGATTGAATTGCCTCTTTCCTGGTGTGTGAGTGGGACACAGTACCACTCCAGCTGGTATTAATAGAAGCCTGGATTGAATTGCCTCTTTCCTGGTGAGTGAGTGGGGCTCAGTACCATTTCTGCTGCTGTTAATAGAGGTCTGGAAAGAATTGGCTCTTTCCTGGTTCTTCAGATGGACTCAGTCCCACTCCAGCTGTTTTCAAGAGAAACCTGGTTTGAATTGTCTCTTTCCTGGTCTGTGAGTGAGACTCAGTACCACTCCAGCTGGTAGTAATAGAAATGTGCTTTCAATTGGCACTTTCCTGGTGTGTGAGTGGGACTCAGTACCACTCCAGCTGGTAATAAGAGGTCTGGATTGAATTGGCTCTTTCTTGGTGTGTGAGTGGGACTCAGTCCCATTCCAGCTGGTATTCAGAGGCCTGGATTGAATTGGCACTTCTGGTGTGTGAGTGGGACTCAGTACCACTCCAGCTGGTATTAATAGAGGCCTGGATTGAATTGGCACTTTCCTGATGTGTGAGTGGGACTCTGTTCCACTCCAGCTGGTATTAATACAGGCCTGGATTGAATTGGCACTTTCCTGGTGTGTGTGTTGGACTCAGTACCACTCCAGCTGGTATTAATAGAGGCCTGGATTGAATTGGCACTTTCTGGTGATGTGAGTGGGGCTCAGTACCACTCCAGCTGGTATTAATAGAGGCCTGGATTGAATTGGCACTTTCCTGGTGTGTGAGTGGGACTCAGTTCCACTCCAGCCGGTATTAATAGAGGACTGGTTTGAATTGACTCTTTCCTGGTGTGTGTGTGGGACTCAGTACCACTCCAGCTGGTATTAATAGAGGCCTGGATTGAATTGGCACTTTCCTGGTGTGTGAGTGAGGCTCAGTATCACTCCAGCTGGTATGTATAGAGACCTGGATTGAATTGCCTCTTTCCTGGTGCGTGAGTTGGACTCAGTACCACTCCAGCTGGTATTAATAGATGCCTGGATTGAATTGCCTCTTTCCTGATGTGTGAGTGGGACTCAGTACCACTCCAGCTGGTATTAATAGTAACCTGGTTTGAATTGGCTCTGTCCTGGTGTGAGAGTGTTACACAGTAACACTCCAGCTCGTATTTATAGAGATCTGGATTGATTTGGCTCTTTTCTGGTGTGTGCGTGGGGCTCAGTCCCACTCCAACTGGTTTTATAAGAGTTCTGGATTGAATTGGCTCTTTCCTGGTGTGTGAGTGGGGCTCAGTCCCACTCCAGATGGTATTATAAGAGGTCTGGATTGAATTGGCTCTTTCCTGGTGTGTGAGTGGGACTCAGTACCACTCGAGCGGGTATTTATAGAGATCTGGATTGATGTGGCTCTTTCCTGGTGTGTGAGTGGGGCTCAGTCCCACTCCAGTCGCTATACATAGAGGCCTGGATCGAAATGTCGCTTCCCTGGTATATGAGTGGGACTCAGTACCACTCCAGATGGTATTAATAGAGACCAGGATTGAATTGGCTCTTTCCTGGTGTTTCAGTGAGACTCAGACCCAATCCAGCTGGTTTTAATAGAAGCCTGGATTGAATTGCCTCTTTCCTGGGCTGTGAGTGGGACTCAGTACCACTCCAGCTGGTATTAATAGAGGTCTAGATTGATTTGGCTCTTTCCTGGTGTTTCAGTGAGACTCAGACCCAATCCAGCTGGTATAAATAGAGGCCTGGTTTAAATTGACTCTTCCCTGGTGTGTGAGTGGGGCTCAGTACCACTCCAGCTGGTATTAATAGAGACCAGGATTGAATTGGCTCTTTCCTGGTGTTTCAGTGAGACTCAGACCCAATCCAGCTGGTTTTAATAGAAGCCTGGATTGAATTGCCTCTTTCCTGGGCTGTGAGTGGGACTCAGTACCACTCCAGCTGGTATTAATAGAGGTCTAGATTGATTTGGCTCTTTCCTGGTGTTTCAGTGAGACTCAGACCCAATCCAGCTGGTATAAATAGAGGCCTGGTTTAAATTGACTCTTCCCTGGTGTGTGAGTGGGGCTCAGTACCACTCCAGCTGGTATTAATAGAGACCTGGATTGAATTGGCTCTTTCCTGGTCTGTGAGTGGGACTCAGTCCCACTCCAGCTGGTATTAAAAGAGACCTGGAATGAATTGGCTCTTTCCTGGTGTGTGAGTGGGACTCAGTACCACTCCAGCTGGTATTAATAGAGGCCTGCATTGAATTGGCACTTTCCTGGTGTGTGAGTGGGACTCTGTTACACTCCAGCTAGTAAAAGAAGAGGCCTGTTTTAAATTGACTCTTTCCTGGTGTGTGAGTGAGGCTCAGTACCACTCCAGCTGGTATTAATAGTAACCTGGTTTGAATTGGCTCTGTCCTGGTGTGAGAGTTGGACTCAGTACCACTCCAGCTCGTATTTATAGAGATCTGGATTGATTTGGCTCTTTTCTGGTGTGTGCGTGGGGCTCAGTCCCACTCCAGCTGGTATTAAAAGATTTCTGGATTGAATTGGCTCTTTTCTGGTGTGTGAGTGGGGCTCAGTCCCACTCCAGCTGGTATTAAAAGAGGTCTGGATTGAATTGGCTCTTTCCTGGTGTGTGAGTGGGACTCAGTACCACTCGAGCGGGTATTTGTCGAGATCTGGATTGATTTGGCTCTTTCCTGGTGTGTGAGTGGGGCTCAGTCCCACTCCAGTCGCTATAAATCGAGGCCCGGATCGAAATGTCGCTTCCCTGGTATGTGAGTGGGGCTCAGTGCCACTCCAGATGGTATTAATAGAGACCTGGATTGAATTGGCTCTTTCCTGGTGTTTCAGTGAGACTCAGACCCAATCCAGCTGGTTTTAATAGAAGCCTGGATTGAATTGCCTCTTTCCTGGGCTGTGAGTGGGACTCAGTACCACTCCAGCTGGTATTAATAGAGACCTGGAATGAATTGGCTCTTTCCTGGTGTGTGAGTGGGACTCAGTACCACTGCAGCTGGTATTAATAGAGGCTTGGATTGACTTGTCTCTGTTCTGGTGCGTGGCTGGGGCTCAGTACCAATCCAGCTGGTATTAATAGAGATCTGGATTGAATTGGCTCTTTCCTGGGGTGTGGGTGGGACTCAGTACCACTCCAGCTGCTATTAAGAGAGGTCTGGATTGAATTGACTCTTTCCTAGTCTGTGAGTGGGTCTCAGTCCCACTCCAGTCGCTATTCATAGAGGCCTGGATTGAAATGGCCCTTCCCTGGTGTGTGAGTGGTGCTCGGTACCACTTCAGCTGGTATTAATAGAAGCCTGGATTGAATTGCCTCTTTCCTGGTGTGTGAGTGGGACACAGTACCACTTCAGCTGCTGTTAATAGAGGCCTGGATTGAATTGGCTCCTTCTGGTGTGTGAGTGGGACTCAGTACCACTGCAGCTGGTATTAATAGAGACCTGGATTGAATTGGCTCTTTCCAGGTCTGTGAGTGGGACACAGTACCACTTCAGCTGCTGTTAATAGAGGTCTGGAAATAATTGGCTCTTTCCTGGTTCTTCAGAGAGACTCAGTCCCACTCCAGCTGGTTTCAAGAGAAACCTGGTTTGAATTGACTCTTTCCTGGTCCGTGACTGAGACTCAGTACCAATCCAGCTGGTAGTAATAGAGACCTGGATTGAATTGCCTCTTTCCTGGCATGTGAGTGGGACTCAGTACGACTCCAGCTGGTAATAATAGAAATGTACTTTCAATTGGCACTTTCCTGGTGTGTGAGTGGGACTCAGTACCACTCTAGCTGGTATTAATAGAGGTCTGTATTGAATTGACTCTTTCTTGGTGTGTGAGTGGGACTCAGTCCCACTCCAGCTAGTATTAAGAGGTCAGGATTGAATTGGCTCTTTCTTGGTGTGTGAGTGGGACTCAGTCCCATTCCAGCTGGTATTCAGAGGTCTGGATTGAATTGGCTCTTTGCTGGTGATGTGAGTGGGGCACAGTACCACTCCAGCTGCAATTAATAGAGGCCTGGATTGAATTGGCACATGTCTGGTGTGTGTGTGGGACTCAGTACCACTCCAGCTGGTATTAATAGAGGCCTGGTTTAAATTGCCTCTTTCCTGGTGCGTGAGTTGGACTCAGTACCACTCCAGCTGGTATTAATAGAAACCTGGTTTGAATTTGCTTTTTCCTGGAGTCTGAGTGGGACTCAGTACCACTCCAGCTGGTATTAATAGTAACCTGGTTTGAATTGGCTCTGTCCTGGTGTGAGAGTGGGACTCAGTACCACTCCAGCTCGTATTTATAGAGATCTGGATTGATTTGGCTCTTTTCTGGTGTGTGAGTGGGGCTCAGTCCCACTCCAGCTGGTATTAAAAGAGGTCTGGATTGATTTGGCTCTTTCCTGGTGTGTGAGTGGGTTTCAGTCCCACTCCAGTCGCTAGACATAGAGGCCTGGATCGAAATGTCGCTTCCCTGGTATGTGAGTGGCGCTCAGTGCCACTCCAGATGGTATTAATAGAGACCTGGATTGAATTGGCTCTTTCCTGGTGTTTCAGTGAGACTCAGACCCAATCCAGCTGGTTTTAATAGAAGCCTGGATTGAATTGCCTCTTTCCTGGGCTGTGAGTGGGACTCAGTACCACTCCAGCTGGTATTAATAGAGACCTGGATTGAATTGGCTCTTTCCTGGTCTGTGAGTGGGACTCAGTACCACTCCAGCTGGTATTAAAAGAGACCTGGAATGAATTGGCTCTTTCCAGGTGTGTGAGTGGGACTCCGTACCACTGCAGCTGGTATTAATAGAGGCTTCGATTGACTTGTCTCTGTTCTGGTGCGTGGCTGGGGCTCAGTACCAATCCAGCTGGTATTAATAGAGACCTGGATTGAATTGGCTCTTTCCTGGTGTGTGGGTGGGACTCAGTACCACTCCAGCTGCTATTAAGAGAGGTCTGGATTGAATTGACTCTTTCCTGGTCTGTGAGTGGGGCTCAGTCCCACTCCAGTCGCTATTCATAGAGGCCTGGTTTGAAATGGCTCTTCCCTGGTGTGTGAGTGGTGCTCGGTACCACTTCAGCTGGTATTAATAGAAGCCTGGATTGAATTGCCTCTTTCCTGGTGTGTGAGTGGGACACAGTACCACTTCAGCTGCTGTTAATAGAGGCCTGGATTGAATTGGCTCCTTCTGGTGTGTGAGTGGGACTCAGTACCACTGCAGCTGGTATTAATAGAGGTCTGGATTGAATTGCCTCTTTCCTGGTGAGTGAGTGGGGCTCAGTACCATTTCTGCTGCTGTTAATAGAGGTCTGGAAAGAATTGGCTCTTTCCTGGTTCTTCAGAGAGACTCAGTCCCACTCCAGCTGGTTTCAAGAGAAACCTGGTTTGAATTGGCTCTTTCCTGGTGTTTCAGTGAGACTCAGTACCATTCCAGCTTGTATTAATAGAGACCTGGATTGAATTGCCTCTTTCCTGGTGTGTGAGCGGGGCTCAGTACCACTTCAGCTGGTATTAATACAGGCCTGGATTGAATTGGCTATTTCCTGGAGGGTGAGTGGGGATCAGTACCACTCCAGCTGGTATTAAAAGAGGATTGGATTGAATTGGCTCTTTCTTGGTGTGTGCGTGAGACTCAGTACCACTCCAGCTGGTATTAATCGAAACCTGGATTGAATTGCCTCTTCCCTGGTGTGTGAGTGGGGCTGAGTCCCACTGCAGCTGGTATTAAAAGAGGTCTGGTTTGAATTGGCTCTTCCCTGGTTTGTGAATGGGACTCAGTCCCACTCCAGTCGCGATAAATAGAGGCCTGGATTGAAATGTCGCTTCCCTGGTATGTGAGTGAGGCTCAGTTCCACTCCAGCTGGTATTAATAGAGGTCTAGATTGATTTGGCTCTTTCCTGGTGTGTGAGTGGGACTCAGTTCCACTCCAGCTGGTATAAATAGAGGCCTGGTTTAAATTGACTCTTTCCTGGTGTGTGAGTGGGGCTCAGTACCACTCCAGCTGGTATTAATAGAGACCTGGATTGAATTGCCTCTTTCCTGGTCTGTGAGTGGGACTCAGTGCCACTCCAGCTGGTATTAAAAGAGACCGGAAATGAATTGGCTCTTTCCTGGTGTGTGAGTGGGACTCAGTACCACTCCAGCTGGTATTTATTGAGATCTTGATTGATTCGGCTCTTCCCTGGTGTGTGAGTGGGACTCAGCCCCACTCCAGCTGGTACTAATAGAAACTTGGTTTGAATTGGCTCTGTCCTGGTTCGAGAGTGGGACTCAGTACCACTCCAGCTGTTATTAATAGAGGTCTGGATTGAATTGCCTTTTTCGTGGTGCATGAGTTGGACTCAGTTCCACTCCAGCTGGTATTAATAGAGACCTGGATTGAATTGCCTCTCTCCTGGTGTGTCAGTGGGACACAGTACCACTCCGGCTGGTCTTAATAGAGACGTCGATCGAATTGCCTCTTCGCTGGTGTGTGAGTGGGTCTCAGTCCCACTCCAGCTGGTATGAATAGAGGTCTGGATTGATTTGGCTCTTCCCTGGTGGGTGAGGGGTCTCTGACCCACTCCGGATGGTATTAATAGATCCCTGGATTGAATTGCCTCTTAGCTGGTGTGTGAGTGGGACTCAGTCCCACTCCAGCTGGTCAGAACAGAGGTTTGGATTGATTTGTCTCTTTCCTGGTGTGTGCTTGGGGCTCAGTCCCACTCCATCTGGTATTAAGAGATCTGGACTGAATTGCCTCTTTCCTGGTGTGTGAGAGGGACTCAGTACCAATCCGGCTGGTAACAATAGAGACCTGGATTGAATTGCCTCTTCGCTGGTGTGTGAGTGGGACTCAGTACCACACCAGCTGGTATTAATAGTAACCTGGTTTGAATTGGCTCTGTCCTGGTGTGACAGTGGGACTCAGTACCACTCCAGCTGGTATTTATAGAGATCTGGATTGATTTGGCTATTTCCTAGTGTGTGAGTGGGCTGGGTCCCACTCCAGCTGGTATTAAAAGAGTTCTGGATTGAATTGGCTCTTTCCTGGTGTGTGTGTGGGGCTCAGTACCACTCCAGCTGGTATTAATAGAGAACTGGATTGAATTGGCTCTTTCCTGGTGTTTCGGGGACACTCAGACCCCATCCAGCTGGTTTTAATAGAAGCCTGGATTGAATTGCCTCTTTCCTGGTCTGTGAGTGGGACTCAGTACCACTCCAGCTGGTATTAATAGAGGACTGGTTTGAATTGACTCTTTCCTGGTGTGTGAGTGGGACTCAGTTCCAATCCAGCTGGTATAAGTAGAGGCCTGGTTTAAATTGACTCTTTCCTGGTGTGTGAGTGAGGCTCAGTACCACTCCAGCTGGTATTAATAGAGACCTGGATTGAATTGGCTCTTTCCTGGTGTTTCGGGGACACTCAGACCCCATCCAGCTGGTTTTAATAGAAGCCTGGATTGAATTGCCTATTTCCTGGTCTGTGGGTGGGACTCAGTACCACTCCAGCTGGTATTAATAGAGGCCTGGATTGAATTGGCACTTTCCTGGTGAGTGAGTGGGACTCAGTTCCACTCCAGCAGGTATTAATGGAGGACTGGTTTGAATTGCCTCTTTCCTGGTCCGTGAGTTGGACTCAGTACCACTCCAGCTGGTTTTAATAGAAGCCTGGATTGAATTGGCTCTTTCCTGGTGTGTGAGTGGGACACAGTACCACTCCAGCTCGTATTTATAGATATCTGGATTGATTTGGCTCTTTTCTGGTGTTTCAGTGAGACTCAGACCCAAACCAACTGGTTTTAATACAAGCCTGGATTGAATTGCCTCTTTCCTGGGCTGTGAGTGGGACTCAGTACCACTCCAGCTGGTATTAATAGAGGTCTAGATTGATTTGGCTCTTTCCTGGTGTGTGAGTGGGACTCAGTTCCACTCCAGCTGGTATAAATAGAGGCCTGGTTTAAATTGACTCTTCCCTGGTGTGTGAGTGAGGCTCAGTACCACTCCAGCTGGTATTAATAGAGACCTGGATTGAATTGGCTCTTTCCTGGTCTGTGAGTGGGACTCAGTACCACTCCAGCTGGTATTAAAAGAGACCTGGAATGAATTGGCTCTTTCCTGGTGTGTGAGTGTGACTCAGTACCACTCCAGCTGGTATTAATAGAGGCCTGGATTGAATTGCCTCTTTCCTGGTGTGTGAGTGGGACTCTGTTACACTCCAGCTAGTATAAGTAGAGGTCAGGTTTAAATTGACTCTTTCCATGTGTGTGAGTGGGCTGAGTCCCACTCCAGCTGGTATTAAAAGAGTTCTGGATTGAATTGGCTCTTTCCTGGTGTGTGTGTGGGGCTCAGTACCACTCCAGCTGGTATTAATAGAGACCTGGATTGAATTGGCTCTTTCCTGGTGTTTCGCAGACACTCATACCTCATCCAGCTGGTTTTAATAGAAGCCTGGATTGAATTGCCTCTTTCCTGGTCTGTGCGTGGGACTCAGTACCTCTCCAGCTGGTATTAATAGATGTCTTGATTGATTTGGCTCTTTTCTGGTGTGTGCGTAGGGCTCAGTACCACTCGAGCGGGTATTTATAGAGATCTGGATTGATTTGGCTCTTTCCTGGTGTGTGAGTGGGGCTCAGCCACACTCCAGTCGCTATAAGTAGAGGCCTGGATCGAAATGTTGCTTCCCTGGTATGTGAGTGGGGCTCAGTGCCACTCCAGATGGTATTAATGGAGACCTGGATTGAATTGGCTCTTTCCTGGTGTTTCAGTGAGACTCAGACCCACTCCAGCTGGTTTTAATAGAAGCCTGGATTGAATTGCCTCTTTCCTGGTCTGTGAGTGGGACTCAGTCCCACTCCAGCTGGTATTAATAGAGACCTGGATTGAATTGGCTCTTTCCTGGTCTGTGAGTGGGACTCAGTACCACTCCAGCTGGTATGAAAAGAGACCTGGAATGAATTGGCTCTTTCCTGGTGTGTGAGTGGGACTCAGTACCACTGCAGCTGGTATTAATAGAGGCTTGGATTGACTTGTCTCTGTTCTGGTGCGTGGCTGGGGCTCAGTACCAATCCAGCTGGTATTAATAGAGACCTGGATTGAATTGGCTCTTTCCTGGTGTTTGGGTGGGACTCAGTACCACTCCAGCTGCTATTAAGAGAGGTCTGGATTGAATTGACTCTTTCCTAGTCTGTGAGTGGGGCTCAGTCTCACTCCAGTCGCTATTAATAGAGGCCTGGATTGAAATGGCTCTTCCCTGGTGTGTGAGTGGGGCTCGGTACCACTTCAGCTGGTATTAATAGAAGCCTGGATTGAATTGCCTCTTTCCTGGTGTGTGAGTGGGACACAGTACCACTTCAGCTGCTGCTAATAGAGGCCTGGATTGAATTGGCTCCTTCTGTTGTATGAGTGGGACTCAGTACCACTGCAGCTTGTATTGATAGAGACCTGGATTGATCTAGCTGTTTCCTTGGGTGTGAGTGCGGCTCACTACCACTCCAGCTGGTATTAATAGAGGCCTGGATTGAAATGGCTCTTCCCTGGTGTGAGTGGGGCTCAGTACCACTCCAGCTGGTATTAATAGAAGCCTGGATTGAATTGCCTCTTTCCTGGTGAGTGAGTGGGGCTCAGTACCATTTCTGCTGCTGTTAATAGAGGTCTGGAAAGAATTGGCTCTTTCCTGGTTCTTCAGAGAGACTCAGTCCCACTCCAGCTGGTTTCAAGAGAAACCTGGTATGAATTGCCTCTTTCCTGGTCTGTGAGTGAGACTCAGTACCACTCCAGCTGGTAGTAATAGAGACCTGGATTGAATTGCCTCTTTCCTGGCATGTGAGTGGGACTCAGTACGACTCCAGCTGGTAGTAATAGAAATGTGCTTTCAATTGGCACTTTCCTGGTGTGTGAGTGGGACTCAGTACCACTCCAGCTGGTATTAATAGAGGTCTGGATTGAATTGGCTCTTTCTTGGTGTGTGAGTGGGACTCAGTCCCATTCCAGCTGGTATTCAGAGGTCTGGATTGAATTGGCTCTTTGCTGGTGATGTAAGTGGGGCTCAGTACCACTCCAGCTGGTATTAATAGAGGCCTGGATTGAATTGGCACTTTCTGGTGTGTGAGTGGGACTCAGTACCACTCCAGCTGGTATTAATAGAGGCCTGGATTGAATTGGCACTTTCCTGATGTGTGAGTGGGACTCTGTTCCACTCCAGCTGGTAGTAATGGAGGCCTGCATTGAATTGGCACTTTCCTGTGTGTGAGTGGGACTCAGTTCCACTCCAGCTGGTATTAATAGAGGCCTGGATTGAATTGGCACTTTCCTGGTGTGTGAGTGGGACTCAGTTCCACTCCAGCTGGTATTAATATAGGACTGGTTTGAATTGACTCTTTCCTGGTGTGTGAGTGGGACTCAGTTCTAATCCAGCTGGTGTAAGTAGAGGCCTGGTTTAAATTGACTCTTTCCTGGTGTGTGAGAGAGGCTCAGTACCACTCCAGCTGGTATTAATAGTAACCTGGTTTGAATTGGCTCTGTCCTGGTGTGAGAGTTTGACTCAGTACCACTCCAGCTGGTATTTATAGAGATCTGGATTGATTTGGCTATTTCCATGTGTGTGAGTGGGCTGAGTCCCACTCCAGCTGGTATTAAAAGAGTTCTGCATTGAATTGGCTCTTTCCTGGTGTGTGTGTGGTGCTCAGTACCACTCCAGCTGGTATTAAGAGACCTGGATTGAATTGGCTCTTTCCTGGTGTTTCGTGGACACTCATACCTCATCCAGCTGGTTTTAATACAAGCCTGGATTGAATTGCCTCTTTCCTGGGCTGTGAGTGGGACTCAGTACCACTCCAGCTGGTATTAATAGAGGTCTAGATTGATTTGGCTCTTTCCTGGTGTGTGAGTGGGACTCAGTTCCACTCCAGCTGGTATAAATAGAGGCCTGGTTTAAATTGACTCTTCCCTGGTGTGTGAGTGAGGCTCAGTACCACTCCAGCTGGTATTAATAGAGACCTGGATTGAATTGGCTCTTTCCTGGTCTGTGAGTGGGACTCAGTACCACTCCAGCTGGTATTAAAAGAGACCTGGAATGAATTGGCTCTTTCCTGGTGTGTGAGTGTGACTCAGTACCACTCCAGCTGGTATTAATAGAGGCCTGGATTGAATTGGCACTTTCCTGGTGTGTGAGTGGGACTCTGTTACACTCCAGCTAGTATAAGTAGAGGTCTGGTTTAAATTGACTCTTTCCTGGTGTCTGAGTGAGGCTCAGTACCACTCCAGCTGGTATTAATAGTAACCTGGTTTGAATTGGCTCTGTCCTGGTGTGAGAGTTGGACTCAGTACCACTGCAGCTGGTATTGATAGAGACCTGGATTGATCTAGCTGTTTCCTTGGGTGTGAGTGCGGCTCACTACCACTCCAGCTGGTATTAATAGAGGCCTGGATTGAAATGGCTCTTCCCTGGTGTGAGTGGGGCTCAGTACCACTCCAGCTGGTATTAATAGAAGCCTGGATTGAATTGCCTCTTTCCTGGTGAGTGAGTGGGGCTCAGTACCATTTCTGCTGCTGTTAATAGAGGTCTGGAAAGAATTGGCTCTTTCCTGGTTCTTCAGAGAGACTCAGTCCCACTCCAGCTGGTTTCAAGAGAAACCTGGTATGAATTGCCTCTTTCCTGGTCTGTGAGTGAGACTCAGTACCACTCCAGCTGGTAGTAATAGTGACCTGGATTGAATTGCCTCTTTCCTGGCATGTGAGTGGGACTCAGTACGACTCCAGCTGGTAATAATAGAAATGTGCTTTCAATTGGCACTTTCCTGGTGTGTGAGTGGGACTCAGTACCACTCCAGCTGGTATTAATAGAGGTCTGGATTGAATTGGCTCTTTCTTGGTGTGTGAGTGGGACTCAGTCCCATTCCAGCTGGTATTCAGAGGTCTGGATTGAATTGGCTCTTTGCTGGTGATGTGAGTGGGGCTCAGTACCACTCCAGCTGGTATTAATAGAGGCCTGGATTGAATTGGCACTTTCTGGTGTGTGAGTGGGACTCAGTACCACTCCAGCTGCTATTAATAGAGGCCTGGATTGAATTGGCACTTTCCTGTGTGTGAGTGGGACTCTGTTCCACTCCAGCTGGTAGTAATGGAGGCCTGCATTGAATTGGCACTATCCTGTGTATGAGTGGGACTCAGGTCCACTCCAGCTGGTATTAATAGAGGCCTGGATTGAATTGGCACTTTCCTGGTGTGTGAGTGGGACTCAGTTCCACTCCAGCTGGTATTAATATAGGACTGGTTTGAATTGACTCTTTCCTGATGTGTGAGTGGGACTCAGTTCCAATCCAGCTGGTGTAAGTAGAGGCCTGGTTTAAATTGACTCTTTCCTGGTGTGTGAGTGAGGCTCAGTACCACTCCAGCTGGTATTAATAGTAACCTGGTTTGAATTGGCTCTGTCCTGGTGTGAGAGTTTGACTCAGTACCACTCCAGCTGGTATTTATAGAGATCTGGATTGATTTGGCTATTTCCATGTGTGTGAGTGGGCTGAGTCCCACTCCAGCTGGTATTAAAAGAGTTCTGGATTGAATTGGCTCTTTCCTGGTGTGTGTGTGGGGCTCAGTACCACTCCAGCTGGTATTACAAGACCTGGATTGAATTGGCTCTTTCCTGGTGTTTCGTGGACACTCATACCTCATCCAGCTGGTTTTAATACAAGCCTGGATTGAATTGCCTCTTTCCTGGGCTGTGAGTGGGACTCAGTACCACTCCAGCTGGTATTAATAGAGGTCTAGATTGATTTGGCTCTTTCCTGGTGTGTGAGTGGGACTCAGTTCCACTCCAGCTGGTATAAATAGAGGCCTGGTTTAAATTGACTCTTCCCTGGTGTGTGAGTGAGGCTCAGTACCACTCCAGCTGGTATTAATAGAGACCTGGATTGAATTGGCTCTTTCCTGGTCTGTGAGTGGGACTCAGTACCACTCCAGCTGGTATTAAAAGAGACCTGGAATGAATTGGCTCTTTCCTGGTGTGTGAGTGTGACTCAGTACCACTCCAGCTGGTATTAATAGAGGCCTGGATTGAATTGGCACTTTCCTGGTGTGTGAGTGGGACTCTGTTACACTCCAGCTAGTATAAGTAGAGGTCTGGTTTAAATTGACTCTTTCCTGGTGTGTGAGTGAGGCTCAGTACCACTCCAGCTGGTATTAATAGTAACCTGGTTTGAATTGGCTCTGTCCTGGTGTGAGAGTTGGACTCAGTACCACTCCAGCTGGTATTTATAGAGATCTGGATTGATTTGGCTATTTCCATGTGTGTGAGTGGGCTGAGTCCCACTCCAGCTGGTATTAAAAGAGTTCTGGATTGAATTGGCTCTTTCCTGGTGTGTGTGTGGGGCTCATTACCACTCCAGCTGGTATTAATAGAGACCTGGATTGAATTGGCTCTTTCCTGGTGTTTCGTGGACACTCATACCTCATCCAGCTCGTTTTAATAGAAGCCTGGATTGAATTGCCTCTTTCCTGGTCTGTGCGTGGGACTCAGTACCACTCCAGCTGGTATTAATAGATGTCTTGATTGATTTGGCTCTTTTCTGGTGTGTGCGTGGGGCTCAGTCCCACTCCAGCTGGTATTAAAAGATTTCTGGATTGAATTGGCTCTTTCCTGGTGTGTGAGTGGGGCTCAGTCCCACTCCAGCTGTTATTAAAAGAGGTCTGGATTGAATTGGCTCTTTCCTGGTGTGTGAGTGGGACTCAGTACCACTCGAGCGGGTATTTATAGAGATCTGGATTGATTTGGCTCTTTCCTGGTGTGTGAGTGGGGCTCAGCCCCACTCCAGTCGCTATAAGTAGAGGCCTGGATCGAAATGTCGCTTCCCTGGTATGTGAGTGGGGCTCAGTGCCACTCCAGATGGTATTAATGGAGACCTGGATTGAATTGGCTCTTTCCTGGTGTTTCAGTGAGACTCAGACCCACTCCAGCTGGTTTTAATAGAAGCCTGGATTGAATTGCCTCTTACCTGGTCTGTGAGTGGGACTCAGTCCCACTCCAGCTGGTCTTAATAGAGACGTCGATCGAATTGCCTCTTCGCTGGTGTGTGAGTGGGTCTCAGTCCCACTCCAGCTGGTATGAATAGAGGTCTGGATTGATTTGGCTCTTCCCTGGTGGGTGAGGGGTCTCTGCCCCACTCCGGATGGTATTAATAGATCCCTGGATTGAATTGCCTCTTAGCTGGTGTGTGAGTGGGACTCAGTCCCACTCCAGCTGGTCAGAACAGAGGTCTGGATTGATTTGTCTCTTTCCTGGTGTGTGCTTGGGGCTCAGTCCCACTCCATCTGGTATTAAGAGATCTGGACTGAATTGCCTCTTTCCTGGTGTGTGAGAGGGACTCAGTACCAATCCGGCTGGTAACAATAGAGACCTGGATTGAATTGCCTCTTCGCTGGTGTGTGAGTGGGACTCAGTACCACACCAGCTGGTATTAATAGTAACCTGGTTTGAATTGGCTCTGTCCTGGTGTGACAGTGGGACTCAGTACCACTCCAGCTGGTATTTATAGAGATCTGGATTGATTTGGCTATTTCCTAGTGTGTGAGTGGGCTGGGTCCCACTCCAGCTGGTATTAAAAGAGTTCTGGATTGAATTGGCTCTTTCCTGGTGTGTGTGTGGGGCTCAGTACCACTCCAGCTGGTATTAATAGAGAACTGGATTGAATTGGCTCTTTCCTGGTGTTTCGGGGACACTCAGACCCCATCCAGCTGGTTTTAATAGAAGCCTGGATTGAATTGCCTCTTTCCTGGTCTGTGAGTGGGACTCAGTACCACTCCAGCTGGTATTAATAGAGGACTGGTTTGAATTGACTCTTTCCTGGTGTGTGAGTGGGACTCAGTTCCAATCCAGCTGGTATAAGTAGAGGCCTGGTTTAAATTGACTCTTTCCTGGTGTGTGAGTGAGGCTCAGTACCACTCCAGCTGGTATTAATAGAGACCTGGATTGAATTGGCTCTTTCCTGGTGTTTCGGGGACACTCAGACCCCATCCAGCTGGTTTTAATAGAAGCCTGGATTGAATTGCCTCTTTCCTGGTCTGTGGGTGGGACTCAGTACCACTCCAGCTGGTATTAATAGAGGCCTGGATTGAATTGGCACTTTCCTGGTGAGTGAGTGGGACTCAGTTCCACTCCAGCAGGTATTAATGGAGGACTGGTTTGAATTGCCTCTTTCCTGGTCCGTGAGTTGGACTCAGTACCACTCCAGCTGGTTTTAATAGAAGCCTGGATTGAATTGCCTCTTTCCTGGTGTGTGAGTGGGACTCAGTACCACTCCAGCTGGTATTAATAGTAACCTGGTTTGAATTGGCTCTGTCCTGGTGTGTGAGTGGGACACAGTACCACTCCAGCTCGTATTTATAGATATCTGGATTGATTTGGCTCTTTTCTGGTGTTTCAGTGAGACTCAGACCCAATCCAACTGGTTTTAATACAAGCCTGGATTGAATTGCCTCTTTCCTGGGCTGTGAGTGGGACTCAGTACCACTCCAGCCGGTATTAATAGAGGTCTAGATTGATTTGGCTCTTTCCTGGTGTATGAGTGGGACTCAGTTCCACTCCAGCTGGTATAAATAGAGGCCTGGTTTAAATTGACTCTTCCCTGGTGTGTGAGTGAGGCTCAGTACCACTCCAGCTGGTATTAATAGAGACCTGGATTGAATTGGCTCTTTCCTGGTCTGTGAGTGGGACTCAGTACCACTCCAGCTGGTATTAAAAGAGACCTGGAATGAATTGGCTCTTTCCTGGTGTGTGAGTGTGACTCAGTACCACTCCAGCTGGTATTAATAGAGGCCTGGATTGAATTGGCACTTTCCTGGTGTGTGAGTGGGACTCTGTTACACTCCAGCTAGTATAAGTAGAGGTCTGGTTTAAATTGACTCTTTCCATGTGTGTGAGTGGGCTGAGTCCCACTCCAGCTGGTATTAAAAGAGTTCTGGATTGAATTGGCTCTTTCCTGGTGTGTGTGTGGGGCTCAGTACCACTCCAGCTGGTATTAATAGAGACCTGGATTGAATTGGCTCTTTACTGGTGTTTTGCAGACACTCATACCTCATCCAGCTGGTTTTAATAGAAGCCTGGATTGAATTGGCTCTTTCCTGGTCTGTGAGTGGGACTCAGTACCACTCCAGCTGGTATGAAAAGAGACCTGGAATGAATTGGCTCTTTCCTGGTGTGTGAGTGGGACTCAGTACCACTGCAGCTGGTATTAATAGAGGCTTGGATTGACTTGTCTCTGTTCTGGTGCGTGGCTGGGGCTCAGTACCAATCCAGCTGGTATTAATAGAGACCTGGATTGAATTGGCTCTTTCCTGGTGTTTGGGTGGGACTCAGTACCACTCCAGCTGCTATTAAGAGAGGTCTGGATTGAATTGACTCTTTCCTAGTCTGTGAGTGGGGCTCAGTCTCACTCCAGTCGCTATTAATAGAGGCCTGGATTGAAATGGCTCTTCCCTGGTGTGTGAGTGGGGCTCGGTACCACGTCAGCTGGTATTAATAGAAGCCTGGATTGAATTGCCTCTTTCCTGGTGTGTGAGTGGGACACAGTACCACTTCAGCTGCTGCTAATAGAGGCCTGGATTGAATTGGCTCCTTCTGGTGTATGAGTGGGACTCAGTACCACTGCAGCTGGTATTGATAGAGACCTGGATTGATCTAGCTGTTTCCTTGGGTGTGAGTGCGGCTCACTACCACTCCAGCTGGTATTAATAGAGGCCTGGATTGAAATGGCTCTTCCCTGGTGTGAGTGGGGCTCAGTACCACTCCAGCTGGTATTAATAGAAGCCTGGATTGAATTGCCTCTTTCCTGGTGAGTGAGTGGGGCTCAGTACCATTTCTGCTGCTGTTAATAGAGGTCGAGAAAGAATTGGCTCTTTCCTGGTTCTTCAGAGAGACTCAGTCCCACTCCAGCTGGTTTCAAGAGAAACCTGGTATGAATTCCCTCTTTTCTGGTCTGTGAGTGAGACTCAGTACCACTCCAGCTGGTAGTAATAGAGACCTGGATTGAATTGCCTCTTTCCTGGCATGTGAGTGGGACTCAGTACGACTCCAGCTGGTAATAATAGTAATGTGCTTTCAATTGGCACTTTCCTGGTGTGTGAGTGGGACTCAGTACCACTCCAGCTGGTATTAATAGAGGTCTGGATTGAATTGGCTCTTTCTTGGTGTGTGAGTGGGACTCAGTCCCATTCCAGCTGGTATTCAGAGGTCTGGATTGAATTGGCTCTTTGCTGGTGATGTGAGTGGGGCTCAGTACCACTCCAGCTGGTATTAATAGAGGCCTGGATTGAATTGGCACTTTCCTGATGTGCGAGTGGGACTCTGTTCCACTCCAGCTGGTAGTAATGGAGGCCTGCATTGAATTGGCACTTTCCTGTGTGTGAGTGGGACTCAGTTCCACTCCAGCTGGTATTAATAGAGGCCTGGATTGAATTGGCACTTTTCTGGTGTGTGAGTGGGACTCAGTTCCACTCCAGCTGGTATTAATATAGGACTGGTTTGAATTGACTCTTTCCTGGTGTGTGAGTGGGACTCAGTTCCAATCCAGCTGGTGTAAGTAGAGGCCTGGTTTAAATTGACTCTTTCCTGGTGTGTGAGTGAGGCTCAGTACCACTCCAGCTGGTTTTAATAGAAGCCTGGATTGAATTGGCTCTGTCCTGGTGTGAGAGTTTGACTCAGTACCACTCCAGCTGGTATTAATAGTAACCTGGTTTGAATTGGCTCTGTCCTGGTGTGTGAGTGGGACACAGTACCACTCCAGCTCGTATTTATAGATATCTGGATTGATTTGGCTCTTTTCTGGTGTTTCAGTGAGACTCAGACCCAATCCAACTGGTTTTAATATAAGCCTGGATTGAATTGCCTCTTTCCTGGGCTGTGAGTGGGACTCAGTACCACTCCAGCTGGTATTAATAGAGGCCTGGGTTAAATTGGCACTTTCCTGGTGTGTGAGTGGGACTCTGTTACACTCCAGCTAGTATAAGTAGAGGTCTGGTTTAAATTGACTCTTTCCATGTGTGTGAGTGGGCTGAGTCCCACTCCAGCTGGTATTAAAAGAGTTCTGGATTGAATTGGCTCTTTCCTGGTCTGTGAGTGGGACTCAGTACCACTCCAGCTGGTATGAAAAGAGACCTGGAATGAATTGGCTCTTTCCTGGTGTGTGAGTGGGACTCAGTACCACTCCAGCTGGTATTAATAGAGGCCTGGATTGAATTGGCACTTTCCTGGTGTGTGAGTGGGACTCTGTTACACTCCAGCTAGTATAAGTAGAGGTCTGGTTTAAATTGACTCTTTCCATGTGTGTGAGTGGGCTGAGTCCCACTCCAGCTGGTATTAAAAGAGTTCTGGATTGAATTGGCTCTTTCCTGGTGTGTGTGTGGGGCTCAGTACCACTCCAGCTGGTATTAATAGAGACCTGGATTGAATTGGCTCTTTCCTGGTGTTTTGCAGACACTCATACCTCATCCAGCTCGTTTTAATAGAAGCCTGGATTGAATTGCCTCTTTCCTGGTCTGTGCGTGGGACTCAGTACCACTCCAGCTGGTATTAATAGATGTCTTGATTGATTTGGCTCTTTTCTGGTGTGTGCGTGGGGCTCAGTCCCACTCCAGCTGGTATTAAAAGATTTCTGGATTGAATTGGCTCTTTTTTGGTGTGTGAGTGGGACTCAGTACCACTCGAGCGGGTATTTATAGAGATCTGGATTGATTTGGCTCTTTCCTGGTGTGTGAGTGGGGCTCAGCCCCACTCCAGTCGCTATAAGTAGAGGCCTGGATCGAAATGTCGCTTCCCTGGTATGTGAGTGGGGCTCAGTGCCACTCCAGATGGTATTAATGGAGACCTGGATTGAATTGGCTCTTTCCTGGTGTTTCAGTGAGACTCAGACCCACTCCAGCTGGTTTTAATAGAAGCCTGGATTGAATTGCCTCTTTCCTGGTCTGTGAGTGGGACTCAGTCCCACTCCAGCTGGTATTAATAGAGACCTGGATTGAATTGGCTCTTTCCTGGTCTGTGAGTGGGACTCAGTACCACTCCAGCTGGTATGAAAAGAGACCTGGAATGAATTGGCTCTTTCCTGGTGTGTGAGTGGGACTCAGTACCACTGCAGCTGGTATTAATAGAGGCTTGGATTGACTTGTCTCTGTTCTGGTGCGTGGCTGGGGCTCAGTACCAATCCAGCTGGTATTAATAGAGACCTGGATTGAATTGGCTCTTTCCTGGTGTTTGGGTGGGACTCAGTCCCACTCCAGCTGCTATTAAGAGAGGTCTGGATTGAATTGACTCTTTCCTAGTCTGTGAGTGGGGCTCAGTCTCACTCCAGTCGCTATTAATAGAGGCCTGGATTGAAATGGCTCTTCCCTGGTGTGTGAGTGGGGCTCGGTACCACTTCAGCTGGTATTAATAGAAGCCTGGATTGAATTGCCTCTTTCCTGGTGTGTGAGTGGGACACAGTACCACTTCAGCTGCTGCTAATAGAGGCCTGGATTGAATTGGCTCCTTCTGGTGTATGAGTGGGACTCAGTACCACTGCAGCTGGTATTGATAGAGACCTGGATTGATCTAGCTGTTTCCTTGGGTGTGAGTGCGGCTCACTACCACTCCAGCTGGTATTAATAGAGGCCTGGATTGAAATGGCTCTTCCCTGGTGTGAGTGGGGCTCAGTACCACTCCAGCTGGTATTAATAGAAGCCTGGATTGAATTGCCTCTTTCCTGGTGAGTGAGTGGGGCTCAGTACCATTTCTGCTGCTGTTAATAGAGGTCTGGAAAGAATTGGCTCTTTCCTGGTTCTTCAGAGAGACTCAGTCCCACTCCAGCTGGTTTCAAGAGAAACCTGGTATGAATTGCCTCTTTCCTGGTCTGTGAGTGAGACTCAGTACCACTCCAGCTGGTAGTAATAGAGACCTGGATTGAATTGCCTCTTTCCTGGCATGTGAGTGGGACTCAGTACGACTCCAGCTGGTAGTAATAGAAATGTGCTTTCAATTGGCACTTTCCTGGTGTGTGAGTGGGACTCAGTACCACTCCAGCTGGTATTAATAGAGGTCTGGATTGAATTGGCTCTTTCTTGGTGTGTGAGTGGGACTCAGTCCCATTCCAGCTGGTATTCAGAGGTCTGGATTGAATTGGCTCTTTGCTGGTGATGTGAGTGGGGCTCAGTACCACTCCAGCTGGTATTAATAGAGGCCTGGATTGAATTGGCACTTTCTGGTGTGTGAGTGGGACTCAGTACCACTCCAGCTGCTATTAATAGAGGCCTGGATTGAATTGGCACTTTCCTGATGTGTGAGTGGGACTCTGTTCCACTCCAGCTGGTAGTAATGGAGGCCTGCATTGAATTGGCACTTTCCTGTGTGTGAGTGGGACTCAGTTCCACTCCAGCTGGTATTAATAGAGGCCTGGATTGAATTGGCACTTTCCTGGTGTGTGAGTGGGACTCAGTTCCACTCCAGCTGGTATTAATATAGGACTGGTTTGAATTGACTCTTTCCTGGTGTGTGAGTGGGACTCAGTTCCAATCCAGCTGGTGTAAGTAGAGGCCTGGTTTAAATTGACTCTTTCCTGGTGTGTGAGTGAGGCTCAGTACCACTCCAGCTGGTATTAATAGTAACCTGGTTTGAATTGGCTCTGTCCTGGTGTGAGAGTTGGACTCAGTACCACTCCAGCTGGTATTTATAGAGATCTGGATTGATTTGGCTATTTCCATGTGTGTGAGTGGGCTGAGTCCCACTCCAGCTGGTATTAAAAGAGTTCTGGATTGAATTGGCTCTTTCCTGGTGTGTGTGTGGGGCTCAGTACCACTCCAGCTGGTATTAATAGAGACCTGGATTGAATTGGCTCTTTCCTGGTGTTTCGTGGACACTCATACCTCATCCAGCTCGTTTTAATAGAAGCCTGGATTGAATTGCCTCTTTCCTGGTCTGTGCGTGGGACTCAGTACCACTCCAGCTGGTATTAATAGATGTCTTGATTGATTTGGCTCTTTTCTGGTGTGTGCGTGGGGCTCAGTCCCACTCCAGCTGGTATTAAAAGATTTCTGGATTGAATTGGCTCTTTCCTGGTGTGTGAGTGGGGCTCAGTCCCACTCCAGCTGTTATTAAAAGAGGTCTGGATTGAATTGGCTCTTTCCTGGTGTGTGAGTGGGACTCAGTACCACTCGAGCGGGTATTTATAGAGATCTGGATTGATTTGGCTCTTTCCTGGTGTGTGAGTGGGGCTCAGCCCCACTCCAGTCGCTATAAGTAGAGGCCTGGATCGAAATGTCGCTTCCCTGGTATGTGAGTGGGGCTCAGTGCCACTCCAGATGGTATTAATGGAGACCTGGATTGAATTGGCTCTTTCCTGGTGTTTCAGTGAGACTCAGACCCACTCCAGCTGGTTTTAATAGAAGCCTGGATTGAATTGCCTCTTACCTGGTCTGTGAGTGGGACTCAGTCCCACTCCAGCTGGTCTTAATAGAGACGTCGATCGAATTGCCTCTTCGCTGGTGTGTGAGTGGGTCTCAGTCCCACTCCAGCTGGTATGAATAGAGGTCTGGATTGATTTGGCTCTTCCCTGGTGGGTGAGGGGTCTCTGCCCCACTCCGGATGGTATTAATAGATCCCTGGATTGAATTGCCTCTTAGCTGGTGTGTGAGTGGGACTCAGTCCCACTCCAGCTGGTCAGAACAGAGGTCTGGATTGATTTGTCTCTTTCCTGGTGTGTGCTTGGGGCTCAGTCCCACTCCATCTGGTATTAAGAGATCTGGACTGAATTGCCTCTTTCCTGGTGTGTGAGAGGGACTCAGTACCAATCCGGCTGGTAACAATAGAGACCTGGATTGAATTGCCTCTTCGCTGGTGTGTGAGTGGGACTCAGTACCACACCAGCTGGTATTAATAGTAACCTGGTTTGAATTGGCTCTGTCCTGGTGTGACAGTGGGACTCAGTACCACTCCAGCTGGTATTTATAGAGATCTGGATTGATTTGGCTATTTCCTAGTGTGTGAGTGGGCTGGGTCCCACTCCAGCTGGTATTAAAAGAGTTCTGGATTGAATTGGCTCTTTCCTGGTGTGTGTGTGGGGCTCAGTACCACTCCAGCTGGTATTAATAGAGAACTGGATTGAATTGGCTCTTTCCTGGTGTTTCGGGGACACTCAGACCCCATCCAGCTGGTTTTAATAGAAGCCTGGATTGAATTGCCTCTTTCCTGGTCTGTGAGTGGGACTCAGTACCACTCCAGCTGGTATTAATAGAGGACTGGTTTGAATTGACTCTTTCCTGGTGTGTGAGTGGGACTCAGTTCCAATCCAGCTGGTATAAGTAGAGGCCTGGTTTAAATTGACTCTTTCCTGGTGTGTGAGTGAGGCTCAGTACCACTCCAGCTGGTATTAATAGAGACCTGGATTGAATTGGCTCTTTCCTGGTGTTTCGGGGACACTCAGACCCCATCCAGCTGGTTTTAATAGAAGCCTGGATTGAATTGCCTCTTTCCTGGTCTGTGGGTGGGACTCAGTACCACTCCAGCTGGTATTAATAGAGGCCTGGATTGAATTGGCACTTTCCTGGTGAGTGAGTGGGACTCAGTTCCACTCCAGCAGGTATTAATGGAGGACTGGTTTGAATTGCCTCTTTCCTGGTCCGTGAGTTGGACTCAGTACCACTCCAGCTGGTTTTAATAGAAGCCTGGATTGAATTGGCTCTTTCCTGGTGTGTGTGTGGGGCTCAGTACCACTCCAGCTGGTATTAATAGAGACCTGGATTGAATTGGCTCTTTACTGGTGTTTTGCAGACACTCATACCTCATCCAGCTGGTTTTAATAGAAGCCTGGATTGAATTGCCTCTTTCCTGGTCTGTGAGTGGGACTCAGTCCCACTCCAGCTGGTATTAATAGAGACCTGGATTGAATTGGCTCTTTCCTGGTCTGTGAGTGGGACTCAGTACCACTCCAGCTGGTATGAAAAGAGACCTGGAATGAATTGGCTCTTTCCTGGTGTGTGAGTGGGACTCAGTACCACTGCAGCTGGTATTAATAGAGGCTTGGATTGACTTGTCTCTGTTCTGGTGCGTGGCTGGGGCTCAGTACCAATCCAGCTGGTATTAATAGAGACCTGGATTGAATTGGCTCTTTCCTGGTGTTTGGGTGGGACTCAGTACCACTCCAGCTGCTATTAAGAGAGGTCTGGATTGAATTGACTCTTTCCTAGTCTGTGAGTGGGGCTCAGTCTCACTCCAGTCGCTATTAATAGAGGCCTGGATTGAAATGGCTCTTCCCTGGTGTGTGAGTGGGGCTCGGTACCACGTCAGCTGGTATTAATAGAAGCCTGGATTGAATTGCCTCTTTCCTGGTGTGTGAGTGGGACACAGTACCACTTCAGCTGCTGCTAATAGAGGCCTGGATTGAATTGGCTCCTTCTGGTGTATGAGTGGGACTCAGTACCACTGCAGCTGGTATTGATAGAGACCTGGATTGATCTAGCTGTTTCCTTGGGTGTGAGTGCGGCTCACTACCACTCCAGCTGGTATTAATAGAGGCCTGGATTGAAATGGCTCTTCCCTGGTGTGAGTGGGGCTCAGTACCACTCCAGCTGGTATTAATAGAAGCCTGGATTGAATTGCCTCTTTCCTGGTGAGTGAGTGGGGCTCAGTACCATTTCTGCTGCTGTTAATAGAGGTCGAGAAAGAATTGGCTCTTTCCTGGTTCTTCAGAGAGACTCAGTCCCACTCCAGCTGGTTTCAAGAGAAACCTGGTATGAATTCCCTCTTTTCTGGTCTGTGAGTGAGACTCAGTACCACTCCAGCTGGTAGTAATAGAGACCTGGATTGAATTGCCTCTTTCCTGGCATGTGAGTGGGACTCAGTACGACTCCAGCTGGTAATAATAGTAATGTGCTTTCAATTGGCACTTTCCTGGTGTGTGAGTGGGACTCAGTACCACTCCAGCTGGTATTAATAGAGGTCTGGATTGAATTGGCTCTTTCTTGGTGTGTGAGTGGGACTCAGTCCCATTCCAGCTGGTATTCAGAGGTCTGGATTGAATTGGCTCTTTGCTGGTGATGTGAGTGGGGCTCAGTACCACTCCAGCTGGTATTAATAGAGGCCTGGATTGAATTGGCACTTTCCTGATGTGCGAGTGGGACTCTGTTCCACTCCAGCTGGTAGTAATGGAGGCCTGCATTGAATTGGCACTTTCCTGTGTGTGAGTGGGACTCAGTTCCACTCCAGCTGGTATTAATAGAGGCCTGGATTGAATTGGCACTTTCCTGGTGTGTGAGTGGGACTCAGTTCCACTCCAGCTGGTATTAATATAGGACTGGTTTGAATTGACTCTTTCCTGGTGTGTGAGTGGGACTCAGTTCCAATCCAGCTGGTGTAAGTAGAGGCCTGGTTTAAATTGACTCTTTCCTGGTGTGTGAGTGAGGCTCAGTACCACTCCAGCTGGTTTTAATAGAAGCCTGGATTGAATTGGCTCTGTCCTGGTGTGAGAGTTTGACTCAGTACCACTCCAGCTGGTATTAATAGTAACCTGGTTTGAATTGGCTCTGTCCTGGTGTGTGAGTGGGACACAGTACCACTCCAGCTCGTATTTATAGATATCTGGATTGATTTGGCTCTTTTCTGGTGTTTCAGTGAGACTCAGACCCAATCCAACTGGTTTTAATATAAGCCTGGATTGAATTGCCTCTTTCCTGGGCTGTGAGTGGGACTCAGTACCACTCCAGCTGGTATTAATAGAGGCCTGGGTTAAATTGGCACTTTCCTGGTGTGTGAGTGGGACTCTGTTACACTCCAGCTAGTATAAGTAGAGGTCTGGTTTAAATTGACTCTTTCCAGGTGTGTGAGTGGGCTGAGTCCCACTCCAGCTGGTATTAAAAGAGTTCTGGATTGAATTGGCTCTTTCCTGGTCTGTGAGTGGGACTCAGTACCACTCCAGCTGGTATGAAAAGAGACCTGGAATGAATTGGCTCTTTTCTGGTGTGTGAGTGGGACTCAGTACCACTCCAGCTGGTATTAATAGAGGCCTGGATTGAATTGGCACTTTCCTGGTGTGTGAGTGGGACTCTGTTACACTCCAGCTAGTATAAGTAGAGGTCTGGTTTAAATTGACTCTTTCCATGTGTGTGAGTGGGCTGAGTCCCACTCCAGCTGGTATTAAAAGAGTTCTGGATTGAATTGGCTCTTTCCTGGTGTGTGTGTGGGGCTCAGTACCACTCCAGCTGGTATTAATAGAGACCTGGATTGAATTGGCTCTTTCCTGGTGTTTTGCAGACACTCATACCTCATCCAGCTCGTTTTAATAGAAGCCTGGATTGAATTGCCTCTTTCCTGGTCTGTGCGTGGGACTCAGTACCACTCCAGCTGGTATTAATAGATGTCTTGATTGATTTGGCTCTTTTCTGGTGTGTGCGTGGGGCTCAGTCCCACTCCAGCTGGTATTAAAAGATTTCTGGATTGAATTGGCTCTTTTTTGGTGTGTGAGTGGGACTCAGTACCACTCGAGCGGGTATTTATAGAGATCTGGATTGATTTGGCTCTTTCCTGGTGTGTGAGTGGGGCTCAGCCCCACTCCAGTCGCTATAAGTAGAGGCCTGGATCGAAATGTCGCTTCCCTGGTATGTGAGTGGGGCTCAGTGCCACTCCAGATGGTATTAATGGAGACCTGGATTGAATTGGCTCTTTCCTGGTGTTTCAGTGAGACTCAGACCCACTCCAGCTGGTTTTAATAGAAGCCTGGATTGAATTGCCTCTTTCCTGGTCTGTGAGTGGGACTCAGTCCCACTCCAGCTGGTATTAATAGAGACCTGGATTGAATTGGCTCTTTCCTGGTCTGTGAGTGGGACTCAGTACCACTCCAGCTGGTATGAAAAGAGACCTGGAATGAATTGGCTCTTTCCTGGTGTGTGAGTGGGACTCAGTACCACTGCAGCTGGTATTAATAGAGGCTTGGATTGACTTGTCTCTGTTCTGGTGCGTGGCTGGGGCTCAGTACCAATCCAGCTGGTATTAATAGAGACCTGGATTGAATTGGCTCTTTCCTGGTGTTTGGGTGGGACTCAGTCCCACTCCAGCTGCTATTAAGAGAGGTCTGGATTGAATTGACTCTTTCCTAGTCTGTGAGTGGGGCTCAGTCTCACTCCAGTCGCTATTAATAGAGGCCTGGATTGAAATGGCTCTTCCCTGGTGTGTGAGTGGGGCTCGGTACCACTTCAGCTGGTATTAATAGAAGCCTGGATTGAATTGCCTCTTTCCTGGTGTGTGAGTGGGACACAGTACCACTTCAGCTGCTGCTAATAGAGGCCTGGATTGAATTGGCTCCTTCTGGTGTATGAGTGGGACTCAGTACCACTGCAGCTGGTATTGATAGAGACCTGGATTGATCTAGCTGTTTCCTTGGGTGTGAGTGCGGCTCACTACCACTCCAGCTGGTATTAATAGAGGCCTGGATTGAAATGGCTCTTCCCTGGTGTGAGTGGGGCTCAGTACCACTCCAGCTGGTATTAATAGAAGCCTGGATTGAATTGCCTCTTTCCTGGTGAGTGAGTGGGGCTCAGTACCATTTCTGCTGCTGTTAATAGAGGTCTGGAAAGAATTGGCTCTTTCCTGGTTCTTCAGAGAGACTCAGTCCCACTCCAGCTGGTTTCAAGAGAAACCTGGTATGAATTGCCTCTTTCCTGGTCTGTGAGTGAGACTCAGTACCACTCCAGCTGGTAGTAATAGAGACCTGGATTGAATTGCCTCTTTCCTGGCATGTGAGTGGGACTCAGTACGACTCCAGCTGGTAGTAATAGAAATGTGCTTTCAATTGGCACTTTCCTGGTGTGTGAGTGGGACTCAGTACCACTCCAGCTGGTATTAATAGAGGTCTGGATTGAATTGGCTCTTTCTTGGTGTGTGAGTGGGACTCAGTCCCATTCCAGCTGGTATTCAGAGGTCTGGATTGAATTGGCTCTTTGCTGGTGATGTGAGTGGGGCTCAGTACCACTCCAGCTGGTATTAATAGAGGCCTGGATTGAATTGGCACTTTCTGGTGTGTGAGTGGGACTCAGTACCACTCCAGCTGCTATTAATAGAGGCCTGGATTGAATTGGCACTTTCCTGATGTGTGAGTGGGACTCTGTTCCACTCCAGCTGGTAGTAATGGAGGCCTGCATTGAATTGGCACTTTCCTGTGTGTGAGTGGGACTCAGTTCCACTCCAGCTGGTATTAATAGAGGCCTGGATTGAATTGGCACTTTCCTGGTGTGTGAGTGGGACTCAGTTCCACTCCAGCTGGTATTAATATAGGACTGGTTTGAATTGACTCTTTCCTGGTGTGTGAGTGGGACTCAGTTCCAATCCAGCTGGTGTAAGTAGAGGCCTGGTTTAAATTGACTCTTTCCTGGTGTGTGAGTGAGGCTCAGTACCACTCCAGCTGGTATTAATAGTAACCTGGTTTGAATTGGCTCTGTCCTGGTGTGAGAGTTTGACTCAGTACCACTCCAGCTGGTATTTATAGAGATCTGGATTGATTTGGCTATTTCCATGTGTGTGAGTGGGCTGAGTCCCACTCCAGCTGGTATTAAAAGAGTTCTGGATTGAATTGGCTCTTTCCTGGTGTGTGTGTGGTGCTCAGTACCACTCCAGCTGGTATTAAGAGACCTGGATTGAATTGGCTCTTTCCTGGTGTTTCGTGGACACTCATACCTCATCCAGCTGGTTTTAATACAAGCCTGGATTGAATTGCCTCTTTCCTGGGCTGTGAGTGGGACTCAGTACCACTCCAGCTGGTATTAATAGAGACCTGGATTGAATTGGCTCTTTCCTGGTCTGTGAGTGGGACTCAGTACCACTCCAGCTGGTATTAAAAGAGACCTGGAATGAATTGGCTCTTTCCTGGTGTGTGAGTGTGACTCAGTACCACTCCAGCTGGTATTAATAGAGGCCTGGATTGAATTGGCACTTTCCTGGTGTGTGAGTGGGACTCTGTTACACTCCAGCTAGTATAAGTAGAGGTCTGGTTTAAATTGACTCTTTCCTGGTGTGTGAGTGAGGCTCAGTACCACTCCAGCTGGTATTAATAGTAACCTGGTTTGAATTGGCTCTGTCCTGGTGTGAGAGTTGGACTCAGTACCACTCCAGCTGGTATTTATAGAGATCTGGATTGATTTGGCTATTTCCATGTGTGTGAGTGGGCTGAGTCCCACTCCAGCTGGTATTAAAAGAGTTCTGGATTGAATTGGCTCTTTCCTGGTGTGTGTGTGGGGCTCAGTACCACTCCAGCTGGTATTAATAGAGACCTGGATTGAATTGGCTCTTTCCTGGTGTTTCGTGGACACTCATACCTCATCCAGCTCGTTTTAATAGAAGCCTGGATTGAATTGCCTCTTTCCTGGTCTGTGCGTGGGACTCAGTACCACTCCAGCTGGTATTAATAGATGTCTTGATTGATTTGGCTCTTTTCTGGTGTGTGCGTGGGGCTCAGTCCCACTCCAGCTGGTATTAAAAGATTTCTGGATTGAATTGGCTCTTTCCTGGTGTGTGAGTGGGGCTCAGTCCCACTCCAGCTGTTATTAAAAGAGGTCTGGATTGAATTGGCTCTTTCCTGGTGTGTGAGTGGGACTCAGTACCACTCGAGCGGGTATTTATAGAGATCTGGATTGATTTGGCTCTTTCCTGGTGTGTGAGTGGGGCTCAGCCCCACTCCAGTCGCTATAAGTAGAGGCCTGGATCGAAATGTCGCTTCCCTGGTATGTGAGTGGGGCTCAGTGCCACTCCAGATGGTATTAATGGAGACCTGGATTGAATTGGCTCTTTCCTGGTGTTTCAGTGAGACTCAGACCCACTCCAGCTGGTTTTAATAGAAGCCTGGATTGAATTGCCTCTTACCTGGTCTGTGAGTGGGACTCAGTCCCACTCCAGCTGGTCTTAATAGAGACGTCGATCGAATTGCCTCTTCGCTGGTGTGTGAGTGGGTCTCAGTCCCACTCCAGCTGGTATGAATAGAGGTCTGGATTGATTTGGCTCTTCCCTGGTGGGTGAGGGGTCTCTGCCCCACTCCGGATGGTATTAATAGATCCCTGGATTGAATTGCCTCTTAGCTGGTGTGTGAGTGGGACTCAGTCCCACTCCAGCTGGTCAGAACAGAGGTCTGGATTGATTTGTCTCTTTCCTGGTGTGTGCTTGGGGCTCAGTCCCACTCCATCTGGTATTAAGAGATCTGGACTGAATTGCCTCTTTCCTGGTGTGTGAGAGGGACTCAGTACCAATCCGGCTGGTAACAATAGAGACCTGGATTGAATTGCCTCTTCGCTGGTGTGTGAGTGGGACTCAGTACCACACCAGCTGGTATTAATAGTAACCTGGTTTGAATTGGCTCTGTCCTGGTGTGACAGTGGGACTCAGTACCACTCCAGCTGGTATTTATAGAGATCTGGATTGATTTGGCTATTTCCTAGTGTGTGAGTGGGCTGGGTCCCACTCCAGCTGGTATTAAAAGAGTTCTGGATTGAATTGGCTCTTTCCTGGTGTGTGTGTGGGGCTCAGTACCACTCCAGCTGGTATTAATAGAGAACTGGATTGAATTGGCTCTTTCCTGGTGTTTCGGGGACACTCAGACCCCATCCAGCTGGTTTTAATAGAAGCCTGGATTGAATTGCCTCTTTCCTGGTCTGTGAGTGGGACTCAGTACCACTCCAGCTGGTATTAATAGAGGACTGG
The DNA here is from genome assembly GCF_036365525.1 of Heterodontus francisci. Classification (NCBI taxonomy): domain Eukaryota; kingdom Metazoa; phylum Chordata; class Chondrichthyes; order Heterodontiformes; family Heterodontidae; genus Heterodontus; species Heterodontus francisci. The sequence continues at coordinate 623,258 of NW_027140741.1, read as the reverse complement.
TTTGAATTGACTCTTTCCTGGTGTGTGAGTGGGACTCAGTTCCAATCCAGCTGGTATAAGTAGAGGCCTGGTTTAAATTGACTCTTTCCTGGTGTGTGAGTGAGGCTCAGTACCACTCCAGCTTGTATTAATAGAGACCTGGATTGAATTGGCTCTTTCCTGGTGTTTCGGGGACACTCAGACCCCATCCAGCTGGTTTTAATAGAAGCCTGGATTGAATTGCCTCTTTCCTGGTCTGTGGGTGGGACTCAGTACCACTCCAGCTGGTATTAATAGAGGCCTGGATTGAATTGGCACTTTCCTGGTGAGTGAGTGGGACTCAGTTCCACTCCAGCAGGTATTAATGGAGGACTGGTTTGAATTGCCTCTTTCCTGGTCCGTGAGTTGGACTCAGTACCACTCCAGCTGGTTTTAATAGAAGCCTGGATTGAATTGCCTCTTTCCTGGTGTGTGAGTGGGACTCAGTACCACTCCAGCTGGTATTAATAGTAACCTGGTTTGAATTGGCTCTGTCCTGGTGTGTGAGTGGGACACAGTACCACTCCAGCTCGTATTTATAGATATCTGGATTGATTTGGCTCTTTTCTGGTGTTTCAGTGAGACTCAGACCCAATCCAACTGGTTTTAATACAAGCCTGGATTGAATTGCCTCTTTCCTGGGCTGTGAGTGGGACTCAGTACCACTCCAGCTGGTATTAATAGAGGTCTAGATTGATTTGGCTCTTTCCTGGTGTATGAGTGGGACTCAGTTCCACTCCAGCTGGTATAAATAGAGGCCTGGTTTAAATTGACTCTTCCCTGGTGTGTGAGTGAGGCTCAGTACCACTCCAGCTGGTATTAATAGAGACCTGGATTGAATTGGCTCTTTCCTGGTCTGTGAGTGGGACTCAGTACCACTCCAGCTGGTATTAAAAGAGACCTGGAATGAATTGGCTCTTTCCTGGTGTGTGAGTGTGACTCAGTACCACTCCAGCTGGTATTAATAGAGGTCTGGATTGAATTGGCACTTTCCTGGTGTGTGAGTGGGACTCTGTTACACTCCAGCTAGTATAAGTAGAGGTCTGGTTTAAATTGACTCTTTCCATGTGTGTGAGTGGGCTGAGTCCCACTCCAGCTGGTATTAAAAGAGTTCTGGATTGAATTGGCTCTTTCCTGGTGTGTGTGTGGGGCTCAGTACCACTCCAGCTGGTATTAATAGAGACCTGGATTGAATTGGCTCTTTACTGGTGTTTTGCAGACACTCATACCTCATCCAGCTGGTTTTAATAGAAGCCTGGATTGAATTGCCTCTTTCCTGGTCTGTGAGTGGGACTCAGTCCCACTCCAGCTGGTATTAATAGAGACCTGGATTGAATTGGCTCTTTCCTGGTCTGTGAGTGGGACTCAGTACCACTCCAGCTGGTATGAAAAGAGACCTGGAATGAATTGGCTCTTTCCTGGTGTGTGAGTGGGACTCAGTACCACTGCAGCTGGTATTAATAGAGGCTTGGATTGACTTGTCTCTGTTCTGGTGCGTGGCTGGGGCTCAGTACCAATCCAGCTGGTATTAATAGAGACCTGGATTGAATTGGCTCTTTCCTGGTGTTTGGGTGGGACTCAGTACCACTCCAGCTGCTATTAAGAGAGGTCTGGATTGAATTGACTCTTTCCTAGTCTGTGAGTGGGGCTCAGTCTCACTCCAGTCGCTATTAATAGAGGCCTGGATTGAAATGGCTCTTCCCTGGTGTGTGAGTGGGGCTCGGTACCACGTCAGCTGGTATTAATAGAAGCCTGGATTGAATTGCCTCTTTCCTGGTGTGTGAGTGGGACACAGTACCACTTCAGCTGCTGCTAATAGAGGCCTGGATTGAATTGGCTCCTTCTGGTGTATGAGTGGGACTCAGTACCACTGCAGCTGGTATTGATAGAGACCTGGATTGATCTAGCTGTTTCCTTGGGTGTGAGTGCGGCTCACTACCACTCCAGCTGGTATTAATAGAGGCCTGGATTGAAATGGCTCTTCCCTGGTGTGAGTGGGGCTCAGTACCACTCCAGCTGGTATTAATAGAAGCCTGGATTGAATTGCCTCTTTCCTGGTGAGTGAGTGGGGCTCAGTACCATTTCTGCTGCTGTTAATAGAGGTCGAGAAAGAATTGGCTCTTTCCTGGTTCTTCAGAGAGACTCAGTCCCACTCCAGCTGGTTTCAAGAGAAACCTGGTATGAATTCCCTCTTTTCTGGTCTGTGAGTGAGACTCAGTACCACTCCAGCTGGTAGTAATAGAGACCTGGATTGAATTGCCTCTTTCCTGGCATGTGAGTGGGACTCAGTACGACTCCAGCTGGTAATAATAGTAATGTGCTTTCAATTGGCACTTTCCTGGTGTGTGAGTGGGACTCAGTACCACTCCAGCTGGTATTCAGAGGTCTGGATTGAATTGGCTCTTTCTTGGTGTGTGAGTGGGACTCAGTCCCATTCCAGCTGGTATTCAGAGGTCTGGATTGAATTGGCTCTTTGCTGGTGATGTGAGTGGGGCTCAGTACCACTCCAGCTGGTATTAATAGAGGCCTGGATTGAATTGGCACTTTCCTGATGTGTGAGTGGGACTCTGTTCCACTCCAGCTGGTAGTAATGGAGGCCTGCATTGAATTGGCACTTTCCTGTGTGTGAGTGGGACTCAGTTCCACTCCAGCTGGTATTAATAGAGGCCTGGATTGAATTGGCACTTTCCTGGTGTGTGAGTGGGACTCAGTTCCACTCCAGCTGGTATTAATATAGGACTGGTTTGAATTGACTCTTTCCTGGTGTGTGAGTGGGACTCAGTTCCAATCCAGCTGGTGTAAGTAGAGGCCTGGTTTAAATTGACTCTTTCCTGGTGTGTGAGTGAGGCTCAGTACCACTCCAGCTGGTTTTAATAGAAGCCTGGATTGAATTGGCTCTGTCCTGGTGTGAGAGTTTGACTCAGTACCACTCCAGCTGGTATTAATAGTAACCTGGTTTGAATTGGCTCTGTCCTGGTGTGTGAGTGGGACACAGTACCACTCCAGCTCGTATTTATAGATATCTGGATTGATTTGGCTCTTTTCTGGTGTTTCAGTGAGACTCAGACCCAATCCAACTGGTTTTAATATAAGCCTGGATTGAATTGCTTCTTTCCTGGGCTGTGAGTGGGACTCAGTACCACTCCAGCTGGTATTAATAGAGGCCTGGGTTAAATTGGCACTTTTCTGGTGTGTGAGTGGGACTCTGTTACACTCCAGCTAGTATAAGTAGAGGTCTGGTTTAAATTGACTCTTTCCATGTGTGTGAGTGGGCTGAGTCCCACTCCAGCTGGTATTAAAAGAGTTCTGGATTGAATTGGCTCTTTCCTGGTCTATGAGTGGGACTCAGTACCACTCCAGCTGGTATGAAAAGAGACCTGGAATGAATTGGCTCTTTCCTGGTGTGTGAGTGGGACTCAGTACCACTCCAGCTGGTATTAATAGAGGCCTGGATTGAATTGGCACTTTCCTGGTGTGTGAGTGGGACTCTGTTACACTCCAGCTAGTATAAGTAGAGGTCTGGTTTAAATTGACTCTTTCCATGTGTGTGAGTGGGCTGAGTCCCACTCCAGCTGGTATTAAAAGAGTTCTGGATTGAATTGGCTCTTTCCTGGTGTGTGTGTGGGGCTCAGTACCACTCCAGCTGGTATTAATAGAGACCTGGATTGAATTGGCTCTTTCCTGGTGTTTTGCAGACACTCATACCTCATCCAGCTCGTTTTAATAGAAGCCTGGATTGAATTGCCTCTTTCCTGGTCTGTGCGTGGGACTCAGTACCACTCCAGCTGGTATTAATAGATGTCTTGATTGATTTGGCTCTTTTCTGGTGTGTGCGTGGGGCTCAGTCCCACTCCAGCTGGTATTAAAAGATTTCTGGATTGAATTGGCTCTTTTTTGGTGTGTGAGTGGGACTCAGTACCACTCGAGCGGGTATTTATAGAGATCTGGATTGATTTGGCTCTTTCCTGGTGTGTGAGTGGGGCTCAGCCCCACTCCAGTCGCTATAAGTAGAGGCCTGGATCGAAATGTCGCTTCCCTGGTATGTGAGTGGGGCTCAGTGCCACTCCAGATGGTATTAATGGAGACCTGGATTGAATTGGCTCTTTCCTGGTGTTTCAGTGAGACTCAGACCCACTCCAGCTGGTTTTAATAGAAGCCTGGATTGAATTGCCTCTTTCCTGGTCTGTGAGTGGGACTCAGTCCCACTCCAGCTGGTATTAATAGAGACCTGGATTGAATTGGCTCTTTCCTGGTCTGTGAGTGGGACTCAGTACCACTCCAGCTGGTATGAAAAGAGACCTGGAATGAATTGGCTCTTTCCTGGTGTGTGAGTGGGACTCAGTACCACTGCAGCTGGTATTAATAGAGGCTTGGATTGACTTGTCTCTGTTCTGGTGCGTGGCTGGGGCTCAGTACCAATCCAGCTGGTATTAATAGAGACCTGGATTGAATTGGCTCTTTCCTGGTGTTTGGGTGGGACTCAGTCCCACTCCAGCTGCTATTAAGAGAGGTCTGGATTGAATTGACTCTTTCCTAGTCTGTGAGTGGGGCTCAGTCTCACTCCAGTCGCTATTAATAGAGGCCTGGATTGAAATGGCTCTTCCCTGGTGTGTGAGTGGGGCTCGGTACCACTTCAGCTGGTATTAATAGAAGCCTGGATTGAATTGCCTCTTTCCTGGTGTGTGAGTGGGACACAGTACCACTTCAGCTGCTGCTAATAGAGGCCTGGATTGAATTGGCTCCTTCTGGTGTATGAGTGGGACTCAGTACCACTGCAGCTGGTATTGATAGAGACCTGGATTGATCTAGCTGTTTCCTTGGGTGTGAGTGCGGCTCACTACCACTCCAGCTGGTATTAATAGAGGCCTGGATTGAAATGGCTCTTCCCTGGTGTGAGTGGGGCTCAGTACCACTCCAGCTGGTATTAATAGAAGCCTGGATTGAATTGCCTCTTTCCTGGTGAGTGAGTGGGGCTCAGTACCATTTCTGCTGCTGTTAATAGAGGTCTGGAAAGAATTGGCTCTTTCCTGGTTCTTCAGAGAGACTCAGTCCCACTCCAGCTGGTTTCAAGAGAAACCTGGTATGAATTGCCTCTTTCCTGGCATGTGAGTGGGACTCAGTACGACTCCAGCTGGTAGTAATAGAAATGTGCTTTCAATTGGCACTTTCCTGGTGTGTGAGTGGGACTCAGTACCACTCCAGCTGGTATTAATAGAGGTCTGGATTGAATTGGCTCTTTCTTGGTGTGTGAGTGGGACTCAGTCCCATTCCAGCTGGTATTCAGAGGTCTGGATTGAATTGGCTCTTTGCTGGTGATGTGAGTGGGGCTCAGTACCACTCCAGCTGGTATTAATAGAGGCCTGGATTGAATTGGCACTTTCTGGTGTGTGAGTGGGACTCAGTACCACTCCAGCTGCTATTAATAGAGGCCTGGATTGAATTGGCACTTTCCTGATGTGTGAGTGGGACTCTGTTCCACTCCAGCTGGTAGTAATGGAGGCCTGCATTGAATTGGCACTTTCCTGTGTGTGAGTGGGACTCAGTTCCACTCCAGCTGGTATTAATAGAGGCCTGGATTGAATTGGCACTTTCCTGGTGTGTGAGTGGGACTCAGTTCCACTCCAGCTGGTATTAATATAGGACTGGTTTGAATTGACTCTTTCCTGGTGTGTGAGTGGGACTCAGTTCCAATCCAGCTGGTGTAAGTAGAGGCCTGGTTTAAATTGACTCTTTCCTGGTGTGTGAGTGAGGCTCAGTACCACTCCAGCTGGTATTAATAGTAACCTGGTTTGAATTGGCTCTGTCCTGGTGTGAGAGTTTGACTCAGTACCACTCCAGCTGGTATTTATAGAGATCTGGATTGATTTGGCTATTTCCATGTGTGTGAGTGGGCTGAGTCCCACTCCAGCTGGTATTAAAAGAGTTCTGGATTGAATTGGCTCTTTCCTGGTGTGTGTGTGGTGCTCAGTACCACTCCAGCTGGTATTAAGAGACCTGGATTGAATTGGCTCTTTCCTGGTGTTTCGTGGACACTCATACCTCATCCAGCTGGTTTTAATACAAGCCTGGATTGAATTGCCTCTTTCCTGGGCTGTGAGTGGGACTCAGTACCACTCCAGCTGGTATTAATAGAGGTCTAGATTGATTTGGCTCTTTCCTGGTGTGTGAGTGGGACTCAGTTCCACTCCAGCTGGTATAAATAGAGGCCTGGTTTAAATTGACTCTTCCCTGGTGTGTGAGTGAGGCTCAGTACCACTCCAGCTGGTATTAATAGAGACCTGGATTGAATTGGCTCTTTCCTGGTCTGTGAGTGGGACTCAGTACCACTCCAGCTGGTATTAAAAGAGACCTGGAATGAATTGGCTCTTTCCTGGTGTGTGAGTGTGACTCAGTACCACTCCAGCTGGTATTAATAGAGGCCTGGATTGAATTGGCACTTTCCTGGTGTGTGAGTGGGACTCTGTTACACTCCAGCTAGTATAAGTAGAGGTCTGGTTTAAATTGACTCTTTCCTGGTGTCTGAGTGAGGCTCAGTACCACTCCAGCTGGTATTAATAGTAACCTGGTTTGAATTGGCTCTGTCCTGGTGTGAGAGTTGGACTCAGTACCACTGCAGCTGGTATTGATAGAGACCTGGATTGATCTAGCTGTTTCCTTGGGTGTGAGTGCGGCTCACTACCACTCCAGCTGGTATTAATAGAGGCCTGGATTGAAATGGCTCTTCCCTGGTGTGAGTGGGGCTCAGTACCACTCCAGCTGGTATTAATAGAAGCCTGGATTGAATTGCCTCTTTCCTGGTGAGTGAGTGGGGCTCAGTACCATTTCTGCTGCTGTTAATAGAGGTCTGGAAAGAATTGGCTCTTTCCTGGTTCTTCAGAGAGACTCAGTCCCACTCCAGCTGGTTTCAAGAGAAACCTGGTATGAATTGCCTCTTTCCTGGTCTGTGAGTGAGACTCAGTACCACTCCAGCTGGTAGTAATAGAGACCTGGATTGAATTGCCTCTTTCCTGGCATGTGAGTGGGACTCAGTACGACTCCAGCTGGTAATAATAGAAATGTGCTTTCAATTGGCACTTTCCTGGTGTGTGAGTGGGACTCAGTACCACTCCAGCTGGTATTAATAGAGGTCTGGATTGAATTGGCTCTTTCTTGGTGTGTGAGTGGGACTCAGTCCCATTCCAGCTGGTATTCAGAGGTCTGGATTGAATTGGCTCTTTGCTGGTGATGTGAGTGGGGCTCAGTACCACTCCAGCTGGTATTAATAGAGGCCTGGATTGAATTGGCACTTTCTGGTGTGTGAGTGGGACTCAGTACCACTCCAGCTGCTATTAATAGAGGCCTGGATTGAATTGGCACTTTCCTGATGTGTGAGTGGGACTCTGTTCCACTCCAGCTGGTAGTAATGGAGGCCTGCATTGAATTGGCACTATCCTGTGTATGAGTGGGACTCAGGTCCACTCCAGCTGGTATTAATAGAGGCCTGGATTGAATTGGCACTTTCCTGGTGTGTGAGTGGGACTCAGTTCCACTCCAGCTGGTATTAATATAGGACTGGTTTGAATTGACTCTTTCCTGATGTGTGAGTGGGACTCAGTTCCAATCCAGCTGGTGTAAGTAGAGGCCTGGTTTAAATTGACTCTTTCCTGGTGTGTGAGTGAGGCTCAGTACCACTCCAGCTGGTATTAATAGTAACCTGGTTTGAATTGGCTCTGTCCTGGTGTGAGAGTTTGACTCAGTACCACTCCAGCTGGTATTTATAGAGATCTGGATTGATTTGGCTATTTCCATGTGTGTGAGTGGGCTGAGTCCCACTCCAGCTGGTATTAAAAGAGTTCTGGATTGAATTGGCTCTTTCCTGGTGTGTGTGTGGGGCTCAGTACCACTCCAGCTGGTATTACAAGACCTGGATTGAATTGGCTCTTTCCTGGTGTTTCGTGGACACTCATACCTCATCCAGCTGGTTTTAATACAAGCCTGGATTGAATTGCCTCTTTCCTGGTCTGTGCGTGGGACTCAGTACCACTCCAGCTGGTATTAATAGAGGTCTAGATTGATTTGGCTCTTTCCTGGTGTGTGAGTGGGACTCAGTTCCACTCCAGCTGGTATAAATAGAGGCCTGGTTTAAATTGACTCTTCCCTGGTGTGTGAGTGAGGCTCAGTACCACTCCAGCTGGTATTAATAGAGACCTGGATTGAATTGGCTCTTTCCTGGTCTGTGAGTGGGACTCAGTACCACTCCAGCTGGTATTAAAAGAGACCTGGAATGAATTGGCTCTTTCCTGGTGTGTGAGTGTGACTCAGTACCACTCCAGCTGGTATTAATAGAGGCCTGGATTGAATTGGCACTTTCCTGGTGTGTGAGTGGGACTCTGTTACACTCCAGCTAGTATAAGTAGAGGTCTGGTTTAAATTGACTCTTTCCTGGTGTGTGAGTGAGGCTCAGTACCACTCCAGCTGGTATTAATAGTAACCTGGTTTGAATTGGCTCTGTCCTGGTGTGAGAGTTGGACTCAGTACCACTCCAGCTGGTATTTATAGAGATCTGGATTGATTTGGCTATTTCCATGTGTGTGAGTGGGCTGAGTCCCACTCCAGCTGGTATTAAAAGAGTTCTGGATTGAATTGGCTCTTTCCTGGTGTGTGTGTGGGGCTCAGTACCACTCCAGCTGGTATTAATAGAGACCTGGATTGAATTGGCTCTTTCCTGGTGTTTCGTGGACACTCATACCTCATCCAGCTCGTTTTAATAGAAGCCTGGATTGAATTGCCTCTTTCCTGGTCTGTGCGTGGGACTCAGTACCACTCCAGCTGGTATTAATAGATGTCTTGATTGATTTGGCTCTTTTCTGGTGTGTGCGTGGGGCTCAGTCCCACTCCAGCTGGTATTAAAAGATTTCTGGATTGAATTGGCTCTTTCCTGGTGTGTGAGTGGGGCTCAGTCCCACTCCAGCTGTTATTAAAAGAGGTCTGGATTGAATTGGCTCTTTCCTGGTGTGTGAGTGGGACTCAGTACCACTCGAGCGGGTATTTATAGAGATCTGGATTGAATTGGCTCTTTCCTGGTGTGTGAGTGGGGCTCAGCCCCACTCCAGTCGCTATAAGTAGAGGCCTGGATCGAAATGTCGCTTCCCTGGTATGTGAGTGGGGCTCAGTGCCACTCCAGATGGTATTAATGGAGACCTGGATTGAATTGGCTCTTTCCTGGTGTTTCAGTGAGACTCAGACCCACTCCAGCTGGTTTTAATAGAAGCCTGGATTGAATTGCCTCTTACCTGGTCTGTGAGTGGGACTCAGTCCCACTCCAGCTGGTCTTAATAGAGACGTCGATCGAATTGCCTCTTCGCTGGTGTGTGAGTGGGTCTCAGTCCCACTCCAGCTGGTATGAATAGAGGTCTGGATTGATTTGGCTCTTCCCTGGTGGGTGAGGGGTCTCTGCCCCACTCCGGATGGTATTAATAGATCCCTGGATTGAATTGCCTCTTAGCTGGTGTGTGAGTGGGACTCAGTCCCACTCCAGCTGGTCAGAACAGAGGTCTGGATTGATTTGTCTCTTTCCTGGTGTGTGCTTGGGGCTCAGTCCCACTCCATCTGGTATTAAGAAATCTGGACTGAATTGCCTCTTTCCTGGTGTGTGAGAGGGACTCAGTACCAATCCGGCTGGTAACAATAGAGACCTGGATTGAATTGCCTCTTCGCTGGTGTGTGAGTGGGACTCAGTACCACACCAGCTGGTATTAATAGTAACCTGGTTTGAATTGGCTCTGTCCTGGTGTGACAGTGGGACTCAGTACCACTCCAGCTGGTATTTATAGAGATCTGGATTGATTTGGCTATTTCCTAGTGTGTGAGTGGGCTGGGTCCCACTCCAGCTGGTATTAAAAGAGTTCTGGATTGAATTGGCTCTTTCCTGGTGTGTGTGTGGGGCTCAGTACCACTCCAGCTGGTATTAATAGAGAACTGGATTGAATTGGCTCTTTCCTGGTGTTTCGGGGACACTCAGACCCCATCCAGCTGGTTTTAATAGAAGCCTGGATTGAATTGCCTCTTTCCTGGTCTGTGAGTGGGACTCAGTACCACTCCAGCTGGTATTAATAGAGGACTGGTTTGAATTGACTCTTTCCTGGTGTGTGAGTGGGACTCAGTTCCAATCCAGCTGGTATAAGTAGAGGCCTGGTTTAAATTGACTCTTTCCTGATGTGTGAGTGAGGCTCAGTACCACTCCAGCTGGTATTAATAGAGACCTGGATTGAATTGGCTCTTTCCTGGTGTTTCGGGGACACTCAGACCCCATCCAGCTGGTTTTAATAGAAGCCTGGATTGAATTGCCTCTTTCCTGGTCTGTGGGTGGGACTCAGTACCACTCCAGCTGGTATTAATAGAGGCCTGGATTGAATTGGCACTTTCCTGGTGAGTGAGTGGGACTCAGTTCCACTCCAGCAGGTATTAATGGAGGACTGGTTTGAATTGCCTCTTTCCTGGTCCGTGAGTTGGACTCAGTACCACTCCAGCTGGTTTTAATAGAAGCCTGGATTGAATTGCCTCTTTCCTGGTGTGTGAGTGGGACTCAGTACCACTCCAGCTGGTATTAATAGTAACCTGGTTTGAATTGGCTCTGTCCTGGTGTGTGAGTGGGACACAGTACCACTCCAGCTCGTATTTATAGATATCTGGATTGATTTGGCTCTTTTCTGGTGTTTCAGTGAGACTCAGACCCAATCCAACTGGTTTTAATACAAGCCTGGATTGAATTGCCTCTTTCCTGGGCTGTGAGTGGGACTCAGTACCACTCCAGCTGGTATTAATAGAGGTCTAGATTGATTTGGCTCTTTCCTGGTGTATGAGTGGGACTCAGTTCCACTCCAGCTGGTATAAATAGAGGCCTGGTTTAAATTGACTCTTCCCTGGTGTGTGAGTGAGGCTCAGTACCACTCCAGCTGGTATTAATAGAGACCTGGATTGAATTGGCTCTTTCCTGGTCTGTGAGTGGGACTCAGTACCACTCCAGCTGGTATTAAAAGAGACCTGGAATGAATTGGCTCTTTCCTGGTGTGTGAGTGTGACTCAGTACCACTCCAGCTGGTATTAATAGAGGCCTGGATTGAATTGGCACTTTCCTGGTGTGTGAGTGGGACTCTGCTACACTCCAGCTAGTATAAGTAGAGGTCTGGTTTAAATTGACTCTTTCCATGTGTGTGAGTGGGCTGAGTCCCACTCCAGCTGGTATTAAAAGAGTTCTGGATTGAATTGGCTCTTTCCTGGTGTGTGTGTGGGGCTCAGTACCACTCCAGCTGGTATTAATAGAGGTCTAGATTGATTTGGCTCTTTCCTGGTGTATGAGTGGGACTCAGTTCCACTCCAGCTGGTATAAATAGAGGCCTGGTTTAAATTGACTCTTCCCTGGTGTGTGAGTGAGGCTCAGTACCACTCCAGCTGGTATTAATAGAGACCTGGATTGAATTGGCTCATTCCTGGTCTGTGAGTGGGACTCAGTACCACTCCAGCTGGTATTAAAAGAGACCTGGAATGAATTGGCTCTTTCCTGGTGTGTGAGTGTGACTCAGTACCACTCCAGCTGGTATTAATAGAGGCCTGGATTGAATTGGCACTTTCCTGGTGTGTGAGTGGGACTCTGTTACACTCCAGCTAGTATAAGTAGAGGTCTGGTTTAAATTGACTCTTTCCATGTGTGTGAGTGGGCTGAGTCCCACTCCAGCTGGTATTAAAAGAGTTCTGGATTGAATTGGCTCTTTCCTGGTGTGTGTGTGGGGCTCAGTACCACTCCAGCTGGTATTAATAGAGACCTGGATTGAATTGGCTCTTTACTGGTGTTTTGCAGACACTCATACCTCATCCAGCTGGTTTTAATAGAAGCCTGGATTGAATTGCCTCTTTCCTGGTCTGTGCGTGGGACTCAGTACCACTCCAGCTGGTATTAATAGATGTCTTGATTGATTTGGCTCTTTTCTTGTGTGTGCGTGGGGCTCAGTCCCACTCCAGCTGGTATTAAAAGATTTCTGGATTGAATTGGCTCTTTCCTGGTGTGTGAGTGGGACTCAGTACCACTCGAGCGGGTATTTATAGAGATCTGGATTGATTTGGCTCTTTCCTGGTGTGTGAGTGGGGCTCAGCTCCACTCCAGTCGCTATAAGTAGAGGCCTGGATCGAAATGTCGCTTCCCTGGTATGTGAGTGGGGCTCAGTGCCACTCCAGATGGTATTAATGGAGACCTGGATTGAATTGGCTCTTTCCTGGTGTTTCAGTGAGACTCAGACCCACTCCAGCTGGTTTTAATAGAAGCCTGGATTGAATTGCCTCTTTCCTGGTCTGTGAGTGGGACTCAGTCCCACTCCAGCTGGTATTAATAGAGACCTGGATTGAATTGGCTCTTTCCTGGTCTGTGAGTGGGACTCAGTACCACTCCAGCTGGTATGAAAAGAGACCTGGAATGAATTGGCTCTTTCCTGGTGTGTGAGTGGGACTCAGTACCACTGCAGCTGGTATTAATAGAGGCTTGGATTGACTTGTCTCTGTTCTGGTGCGTGGCTGGGGCTCAGTACCAATCCAGCTGGTATTAATAGAGACCTGGATTGAATTGGCTCTTTCCTGGTGTTTGGGTGGGACTCAGTACCACTCCAGCTGCTATTAAGAGAGGTCTGGATTGAATTGACTCTTTCCTAGTCTGTGAGTGGGGCTCAGTCTCACTCCAGTCGCTATTAATAGAGGCCTGGATTGAAATGGCTCTTCCCTGGTGTGTGAGTGGGGCTCGGTACCACGTCAGCTGGTATTAATAGAAGCCTGGATTGAATTGCCTCTTTCCTGGTGTGTGAGTGGGACACAGTACCACTTCAGCTGCTGCTAATAGAGGCCTGGATTGAATTGGCTCCTTCTGGTGTATGAGTGGGACTCAGTACCACTGCAGCTGGTATTGATAGAGACCTGGATTGATCTAGCTGTTTCCTTGGGTGTGAGTGCGGCTCACTACCACTCCAGCTGGTATTAATAGAGGCCTGGATTGAAATGGCTCTTCCCTGGTGTGAGTGGGGCTCAGTACCACTCCAGCTGGTATTAATAGAAGCCTGGATTGAATTGCCTCTTTCCTGGTGAGTGAGTGGGGCTCAGTACCATTTCTGCTGCTGTTAATATAGGTCGAGAAAGAATTGGCTCTTTCCTGGTTCTTCAGAGAGACTCAGTCCCACTCCAGCTGGTTTCAAGAGAAACCTGGTATGAATTCCCTCTTTTCTGGTCTGTGAGTGAGACTCAGTACCACTCCAGCTGGTAGTAATAGAGACCTGGATTGAATTGCCTCTTTCCTGGCATGTGAGTGGGACTCAGTACGACTCCAGCTGGTAATAATAGTAATGTGCTTTCAATTGGCACTTTCCTGGTGTGTGAGTGGGACTCAGTACCACTCCAGCTGGTATTAATAGAGGTCTGGATTGAATTGGCTCTTTCTTGGTGTGTGAGTGGGACTCAGTCCCATTCCAGCTGGTATTCAGAGGTCTGGATTGAATTGGCTCTTTGCTGGTGATGTGAGTGGGGCTCAGTACCACTCCAGCTGGTATTAATAGAGGCCTGGATTGAATTGGCACTTTCCTGATGTGTGAGTGGGACTCTGTTCCACTCCAGCTGGTAGTAATGGAGGCCTGCATTGAATTGGCACTTTCCTGTGTGTGAGTGGGACTCAGTTCCACTCCAGCTGGTATTAATAGAGGCCTGGATTGAATTGGCACTTTCCTGGTGTGTGAGTGGGACTCAGTTCCACTCCAGCTGGTATTAATTTAGGACTGGTTTGAATTGACTCTTTCCTGGTGTGTGAGTGGGACTCAGTTCCAATCCAGCTGGTGTAAGTAGAGGCCTGGTTTAAATTGACTCTTTCCTGGTGTGTGAGTGAGGCTCAGTACCACTCCAGCTGGTTTTAATAGAAGCCTGGATTGAATTGGCTCTGTCCTGGTGTGAGAGTTTGACTCAGTACCACTCCAGCTGGTATTAATAGTAACCTGGTTTGAATTGGCTCTGTCCTGGTGTGTGAGTGGGACACAGTACCACTCCAGCTCGTATTTATAGATATCTGGATTGATTTGGCTCTTTTCTGGTGTTTCAGTGAGACTCAGACCCAATCCAACTGGTTTTAATATAAGCCTGGATTGAATTGCCTCTTTCCTGGGCTGTGAGTGGGACTCAGTACCACTCCAGCTGGTATTAATAGAGGCCTGGGTTAAATTGGCACTTTCCTGGTGTGTGAGTGGGACTCTGTTACACTCCAGCTAGTATAAGTAGAGGTCTGGTTTAAATTGACTCTTTCCATGTGTGTGAGTGGGCTGAGTCCCACTCCAGCTGGTATTAAAAGAGTTCTGGATTGAATTGGCTCTTTCCTGGTGTGTGTGTGGGGCTCAGTACCACTCCAGCTGGTATTAATAGAGACCTGGAATGAATTGGCTCTTTCCTGGTGTGTGAGTGTGACTCAGTACCACTCCAGCTGGTATTAATAGAGGCCTGGATTGAATTGGCACTTTCCTGGTGTGTGAGTGGGACTCTGTTACACTCCAGCTAGTATAAGTAGAGGTCTGGTTTAAATTGACTCTTTCCATGTGTGTGAGTGGGCTGAGACCCACTCCAGCTGGTATTAAAAGAGTTCTGGATTGAATTGGCTCTTTCCTGGTGTGTGTGTGGGGCTCAGTACCACTCCAGCTGGTATTAATAGAGACCTGGATTGAATTGGCTCTTTCCTGGTGTTTTGCAGACACTCATACCTCATCCAGCTGGTTTTAATAGAAGCCTGGATTGAATTGCCTCTTTCCTGGTCTGTGCGTGGGACTCAGTACCACTCCAGCTGGTATTAATAGATGTCTTGATTGATTTGGCTCTTTTCTGGTGTGTGCGTGGGGCTCAGTCCCACTCCAGCTGGTATTAAAAGATTTCTGGATTGAATTGGCTCTTTCCTGGTGTGTGAGTGGGACTCAGTACCACTCGAGCGGGTATTTATAGAGATCTGGATTGATTTGGCTCTTTCCTGGTGTGTGAGTGGGGCTCAGCCCCACTCCAGTCGCTATAAGTAGAGGCCTGGATCGAAATGTCGCTTCCCTGGTATGTGAGTGGGGCTCAGTGCCACTCCAGATGGTATTAATGGAGACCTGGATTGAATTGGCTCTTTCCTGGTGTTTCAGTGAGACTCAGACCCACTCCAGCTGGTTTTAATAGAAGCCTGGCTTGAATTGCCTCTTTCCTGGTCTGTGAGTGGGACTCAGTCCCACTCCAGCTGGTATTAATTGAGACCTGGATTGAATTGGCTCTTTCCTGGTCTGTGAGTGGGACTCAGTACCACTCCAGCTGGTATGAAAAGAGACCTGGAATGAATTGGCTCTTTCCTGGTGTGTGAGTGGGACTCAGTACCACTCCAGCTGGTATTAATAGAGGCCTGGATTGAATTGGCACTTTCCTGGTGTGTGAGTGGGACTCTGTTACACTCCAGCTAGTATAAGTAGAGGTCTGGTTTAAATTGACTCTTTCCATGTGTGTGAGTGGGCTGAGTCCCACTCCAGCTGGTATTAAAAGAGTTCTGGATTGAATTGGCTCTTTCCTGGTGTGTGTGTGGGGCTCAGTACCACTCCAGCTGGTATTAATAGAGACCTGGATTGAATTGGCTCTTTCCTGGTGTTTTGCAGACACTCATACCTCATCCAGCTCGTTTTAATAGAAGCCTGGATTGAATTGCCTCTTTCCTGGTCTGTGCGTGGGACTCAGTACCACTCCAGCTGGTATTAATAGATGTCTTGATTGATTTGGCTCTTTTCTGGTGTGTGCGTGGGGCTCAGTCCCACTCCAGCTGGTATTAAAAGATTTCTGGATTGAATTGGCTCTTTTTTGGTGTGTGAGTGGGACTCAGTACCAATCGAGCGGGTATTTATAGAGATCTGGATTGAATTGGCTCTTTCCTGTTCTGTGAGTGGGACTCAGTACCACTCCAGCTGGTATGAAAAGAGACCTGGAATGAATTGGCTCTTTCCTGGTGTGTGAGTGGGACTCAGTACCACTGCAGCTGGTATTAATAGAGGCTTGGATTGACTTGTCTCTGTTCTGGTGCGTGGCTGGGGCTCAGTACCAATCCAGCTGGTATTAATAGAGACCTGGATTGAATTGACTCTTTCCTGGTGTTTGGGTGGGACTCAGTACCACTCCAGCTGCTATTAAGAGAGGTCTGGATTGAATTGACTCTTTCCTAGTCTGTGAGTGGGGCTCAGTCCCACTCCAGTCGCTATTAATAGAGGCCTGGATTGAAATGGCTCTTCCCTGGTGTGTGAGTGGGGCTCGGTACCACTTCAGCTGGTATTAATAGAAGCCTGGATTGAATTGCCTCTTTCCTGGTGTGTGAGTGGGACACAGTACCACTTCAGCTGCTGCTAATAGAGGCCTGGATTGAATTGGCTCCTTCTGGTGTATGAGTGGGACTCAGTACCACTGCAGCTGGTATTAATAGAGACCTGGATTGATCTAGCTGTTTCCTTGGGTGTGAGTGCGGCTCACTACCACTCCAGCTGGTATTCATAGAGGCCTGGATTGAAATGGCTCTTCCCTGGTGTGAGTGGGGCTCAGTACCACTCCAGCTGGTATTAATAGAAGCCTGGATTGAATTGCCTCTTTCCTGGTGAGTGAGTGGGGCTCAGTACCATTTCTGCTGCTGTTAATAGAGGTCTGGAAAGAATTGGCTCTTTCCTGGTTCTTCAGAGAGACTCAGTCCCACTCCAGCTGGTTTCAAGAGAAACCTGGTATGAATTGCCTCTTTCCTGGTCTGTGAGTGAGACTCAGTACCACTCCAGCTGGTAATAATAGAAATGTGCTTTCAATTGGCACTTTCCTGGTGTGTGAGTGGGACTCAGTACCACTCCAGCTGGTATTAATAGAGGTCTGGATTGAATTGGCTCTTTCTTGGTATGTGAGTGGGACTCAGTCCCATTCCAGCTGGTATTCAGAGGTCTGGATTGAATTGGCTCTTTGCTGGTGATGTGAGTGGGGCTCAGTACCACTCCAGCTGGTATTAATAGAGGCCTGGATTGAATTGGCACTTTCTGGTGTGTGAGTGGGACTCAGTACCACTGCAGCTGGTATTAATAGAGACCTGGATTGATCTAGCTGTTTCCTTGGGTGTGAGTGCGGCTCACTACCACTCCAGCTGGTATTCATAGAGGCCTGGATTGAAATGGCTCTTCCCTGGTGTGAGTGGGGCTCAGTACCACTCCAGCTGGTATTAATAGAAGCCTGGATTGAATTGCCTCTTTCCTGGTGAGTGAGTGGGGCTCAGTACCATTTCTGCTGCTGTTAATAGAGGTCTGGAAAGAATTGGCTCTTTCCTGGTTCTTCAGAGAGACTCAGTCCCACTCCAGCTGGTTTCAAGAGAAACCTGGTATGAATTGCCTCTTTCCTGGTCTGTGAGTGAGACTCAGTACCACTCCAGCTGGTAATAATAGAAATGTGCTTTCAATTGGCACTTTCCTGGTGTGTGAGTGGGACTCAGTACCACTCCAGCTGGTATTAATAGAGGTCTGGATTGAATTGGCTCTTTCTTGGTATGTGAGTGGGACTCAGTCCCATTCCAGCTGGTATTCAGAGGTCTGGATTGAATTGGCTCTTTGCTGGTGATGTGAGTGGGGCTCAGTACCACTCCAGCTGGTATTAATAGAGGCCTGGATTGAATTGGCACTTTCTGGTGTGTGAGTGGGACTCAGTACCACTGCAGCTGGTATTAATAGAGGCCTGCATTGAATTGGCACTTTCCTGTGTGTGAGTGGGACTCAGTTCCACTCCAGCTGGTATTAATATAGGACTGGTTTGAATTGACTCTTTCCTGGTGTGTGAGTGGGACTCAGTTCCAATCCAGCTGGTGTAAGTAGAGGCCTGGTTTAAATTGACTCTTTCCTGGTGTGTGAGTGAGGCTCAGTACCACTCCAGCTGGTATGTATAGAGACCTGGATTGAATTGCCTCTTTCCTGGTGCGTGAGTTGGACTCAGTACCACTCCAGCTGGTATTAATAGAAACCTGGTTTGAATTTGCTCTTTCCTGGAGTCTGAGTGGGATTCAGTACCACTCCAGCTGGTATTAATAGATGCCTGGATTGAATTGCCTCTTTACTGGTGTGTGAGTGGGACTCAGTTCCACTCCAGCTGGTATTAATAGTAACCTGGTTTGAATTGGCTCTGTCCTGGTGTGAGAGTGGGACTCAGTAGCACTCCAGCTCGTATTTATAGAGATCTGGATTGATTTGGCTCTTTTCTGGTGTGTGCGTGGAGCTCAGTCCCACTCCAGCTGGTATTAAAAGAGTTCTGGATTGAATTGGCTCTTTCCCTGTGTGTGAGTGGGGCTCAGTCACACTCCAGCTGGTGTTAAAAGAGGTCTGGATTGAATTGGCTCTTTCCTGGTGAGTGAGTGGTGCTCAGTCCCACTCCAGTCGCTAGACATAGAGGCCTGGATCCAAATGTCGCTTCCCTGGTATGTGAGTGGGGCTCAGTCCCACTCCAGCTGGTATTTATACAGATCTGGATTGATTTGGCTATTTCCTGGTGTGTGAGTGGGGCTCAGTCCCACTCCAGTCGCTAGGCATAGAGGCCTGGATCCAAATGTCGCTTCCCTGGTATGTGAGTGGGGCTCAGTACCACTCCAGCTGGTATTAAAAGAGACCTGGAAAGAATTGGCTCTTTCCTGGTGTTTCAGTGAGACTCAGACCCAATCCAGCTGGTTCTAATAGAAGCCTGGATTGAATTGCCTCTTTCCTGGGCTGTGAATGGGACTCAGTAACACTCCAGCTGGTATTAATAGAGGTCTAGATTGATTTGTCTCTTTCCTGGAGTGTGAGTGGGACTCAGTTCCACACCAGCTGGTATAAATAGAGGCCTGGTTTTAATTGACTCTTCCCTGGGGTGTGAGTGGGGCTCAGTACCACTCCAGCTGGTATTAATAGAGACCTGGATTGAATTGGCTCATTCCTGGTCTGTGAGTGGGACTCAGTACCACTCCAGCTGGTATTACAAGAGACCTGGAATGAATTGGCTCTTTCCTGGTGTGTGAGTGGGACTCAGTCCCACTCCAGCTGGTATTAATAGAGGCCTGGATTGAATTGGCACTTTCCTGGTGTG
Organism: Heterodontus francisci; assembly: GCF_036365525.1. Classification (NCBI taxonomy): domain Eukaryota; kingdom Metazoa; phylum Chordata; class Chondrichthyes; order Heterodontiformes; family Heterodontidae; genus Heterodontus; species Heterodontus francisci. Next base: position 604,115 of record NW_027140741.1, on the reverse strand, counting down.
TGAGTGGGACTCTGTTACACTCCAGCTGGTATTAATAGAGGGCTGGTGGGAATTGACTCTTTCCTGGTGTGTGAGTGGGACTCAGTTCCAATCCAGCTAGTATAAGTAGAGGCCTGGTTTAAATTGGCTCTTTCCTGGTGTGTGAGTGAGGCTCAGTACCACTCCAGCTGGTATTAATAGTAACCTGGTTTGAATTGGCTCTGTCCTGGTGTGAGAGTTGGACTCAGTACCACTCCAGCTCGTATTTATAGAGATCTCGATTGATTTGGCTCTTCCCTGGTGTGTGAATGGGACTCAGTCCCACTCCAGCTGGTATTAATAGTAACCTGGTTTGAATTGGCTCTGTCCTGGTATGTGAGTGGGGCTCAGTTCCACTCCAACTGGTATTGATAGAGGTTTAGATTGATTTGGCTCTTTCCTGGTGTTTGAGTGGGACTCGGTACCACTCCAGCTGGTACTAATAGAAACTTGGTTTGAATTGGCTCTGTCCTGGTTCGAGAATGGGATTCAGTACCACTCCAGCTGGTATTAATCGAGGTCTGGATTGAATTGGCTCTTTCGTGGTGCATGAGTGGGGCTCAGTTCCACTCCAGCTGGTATTAATAGAGACCTGGATTGAATTGCCTCTCTCCTGGTGTGTGAGTGGGACTCAGTACCACTTTGGCTGGTATTAATAGAGACATCGATCAAATTGCCTCTTCGCTGGTGTGAGTGGGTCTCAGTACCACTCCAGCTGGTATGAATAGAGGTCTGGATTGATTTGGCTCTTCCCTGGTGGGTGAGGGGTCTCCGCCCCACTCCGGATGGTATGAATAGAGACCTTGCTGGAATTGCCTCATAGCTGGTGTGTGAGTGGGACTCAGTCCCACTCCAGCTGGTCAGAACAGAGGTCTGGATTGTTTTGTCCCTTTCCTGGTGCGTGCTTGGGGCTCAGTCCCACTCCAGCTGGTATTAAGAGATCTGGATTGAATTGCCTGTTTCCTGGTGTGTGAGTGGGACTCAGTACCAATCCGGCTGGTAACAACAGAGACCTGGATTGAATTGCCTCTTAGCTGGTGTGTGAGTGCGACTCAGTACCACTCCAGCTGGTATTAATAGTAACCTAGTTTGAATTGGCTCTGTCCTGGTGTGACAGTGCAACTCAGTACCACTCCAGTTGGTATTTATAGAGATCTGGATTGATTTGGCTATTTCCTGGTGTGTGAGTGGGCTGAGTCCCACTCCAGCTGGTATTAAAAGAGTTCTGGATTGAATTGGCTCTTTCCTGGTGTGTGTGTGGGCTGAGTCCCACTCCAGCTGGTATTAATAGAGACCTGGATTGAATTGGCTCTTTCGTGGTGTTTCAGGGACACTCAGACCCCATCCAGCTGGTTTTAATAGAAGCCTGGATTGAATTGCCTCTTTCCTGGTCTGTGAGAGGGAATCAGTACCACTCCAGCTGGTATGAATAGAGGTCTGGATTGATTTGGCTATTTCCTGGTGTGTGAGTGGGACTCAGTTCCACTCCAGCTGGTATAAGTAGAGGCCGGGTTAAATTGACTCTTTCCTGGTGTGTGAGTGGGGCTCAGTACCATTCCAGCTGGTATTAAGAGACCAGGATTGAATTGGCTCTTTCCTGGTGTGTGAGTGGGGCTCAGTCCCACTCCAGCTGGTATTAAAAGAGGTCTGGATTGAATTGGCCCTTTCCAGGTGTGAGTGTGGGACTCAGTACCACTCCAGCTGTTATTAATAGATGTCTAGATTGATTTGGCTCTTTCCTGGAGTGTGAGTGGGGCTCAGTACCACTCCAGCTGCTATTAAAAGAGGATTAGATTGAATTGGCTCTTTCTTGGTGTTTCAGTGAGACTCAGTACCATTCCAGTCGCTATAAATAGAGGCCTGGATTGAAATGTCGCTTCCCTGGTATGTGAGTGGGGCTCAGTTCCACTCCAGCTGGTATTAATAGAGGTCTAGATTGATTTGGCTCTTTCCTGGTGTGTGAGTGGGTCTCAGTTCCACTCCAGCTGGTATAAATAGAGGCCTGGTTTACATTGACTCTTTCCTGGTGTGTGAGTGGGGCTCAGTACCACTCCAGCTGGTATTAATAGAGACCTGGATTGAATTGCCTCTTTCCTGGTCTGTGAGTGGGACTCAGTACCACTCCAGCTGGTATTAAAAGAGACCTGGAATGAATTGGCTCTTTCCTGGTGTGTGAGTGGGACTCAGTACCACTCCAGCTGGTATTTATAGAGATCTCGATTGATTCGGCTCTTCCCTGGTGTGTGAGTGGGACTCAGCCCCACTCCAGTCTCTATAAATAGAGGCCTGGATTGAAATGTCGCTTCCCTGGTATTTGGGTGGGGCTCAATTCCACTCCAGCTGGTATAAATAGAGGTCTAGATTGATTTGGCTCTTTCCTGGTGTTTGAGTGGGACTCAGTACCACTCCAGCTGGTATTAATCGAGGTCTGGATTGAATTGGCTCTTTCGTGGTGCATGAGTGGGACTCAGTTCCACTCCAAATGGTATTAATAGAGACCTGGATTGAATTGTCTCTCTCCTGGTGTGTGAGTGGGACTCAGTACCACTTTGGCTGGTATTAATAGAGACCTCGATCGAATTGCCTCTTCGCTGGTGTGAGTGGGACTCAGTCCCACTCCAGCTGGTCAGAACAGAGGTCTGGATTGTTTTGTCTCTTTCATGGTGTGTGCTTGGGGCTCAGTCCCACTCCAGCTGGTATTAAGAGATCTGGATTGAATTGCCTGTTTCCTGGTGTGTGAGTGGGACTCAGTACCAATCCGGCTGGTAACAACAGAGACCTGGATTGAATTGCCTCTTAGCTGGTGTGTGAGTGCGACTCAGTACCACTCCAGCTGGTATTAATAGTAACCTAGTTTGAATTGGCTCTGTCCTGGTGTGACAGTGCAACTCAGTACCACTCCAGTTGGTATTTATAGAGATCTGGATTGATTTGGCTATTTCCTGGTGTGTGAGTGGGCTGAGTCCCACTCCAGCTGGTATTAAAAGAGTTCTGGATTGAATTGGCTCTTTCCTGGTGTGTGTGTGGGCTGAGTCCCACTCCAGCTGGTATTAATAGAGACCTGGATTGAATTGGCTCTTTCGTGGTGTTTCAGGGACACTCAGACCCCATCCAGCTGGTTTTAATAGAAGCCTGGATTGAATTGCCTCTTTCCTGGTCTGTGAGAGGGAATCAGTACCACTCCAGCTGGTATGAATAGAGGTCTGGATTGATTTGGCTATTTCCTGGTGTGTGAGTGGGACTCAGTTCCACTCCAGCTGGTATAAGTAGAGGCCGGGTTAAATTGACTCTTTCCTGGTGTGTGAGTGGGGCTCAGTACCATTCCAGCTGGTATTAAGAGACCAGGATTGAATTGGCTCTTTCCTGGTGTGTGAGTGGGGCTCAGTCCCACTCCAGCTGGTATTAAAAGAGGTCTGGATTGAATTGGCCCTTTCCAGGTGTGAGTGTGGGACTCAGTACCACTCCAGCTGTTATTAATAGATGTCTAGATTGATTTGGCTCTTTCCTGGAGTGTGAGTGGGGCTCAGTACCACTCCAGCTGCTATTAAAAGAGGATTAGATTGAATTGGCTCTTTCTTGGTGTTTCAGTGAGACTCAGTACCATTCCAGTCGCTATAAATAGAGGCCTGGATTGAAATGTCGCTTCCCTGGTATGTGAGTGGGGCTCAGTTCCACTCCAGCTGGTATTAATAGAGGTCTAGATTGATTTGGCTCTTTCCTGGTGTGTGAGTGGGTCTCAGTTCCACTCCAGCTGGTATAAATAGAGGCCTGGTTTACATTGACTCTTTCCTGGTGTGTGAGTGGGGCTCAGTACTACTCCAGCTGGTATTAATAGAGACCTGGATTGAATTGCCTCTTTCCTGGTCTGTGAGTGGGACTCAGTACCACTCCAGCTGGTATTAAAAGAGACCTGGAATGAATTGGCTCTTTCCTGGTGTGTGAGTGGGACTCAGTACCACTCCAGCTGGTATTTATAGAGATCTCGATTGATTCGGCTCTTCCCTGGTGTGTGAGTGGGACTCAGCCCCACTCCAGTCTCTATAAATAGAGGCCTGGATTGAAATGTCGCTTCCCTGGTATTTGGGTGGGGCTCAATTCCACTCCAGCTGGTATAAATAGAGGTCTAGATTGATTTGGCTCTTTCCTGGTGTTTGAGTGGGACTCAGTACCACTCCAGCTGGTATTAATCGAGGTCTGGATTGAATTGGCTCTTTCGTGGTGCATGAGTGGGACTCAGTTCCACTCCAAATGGTATTAATAGAGACCTGGATTGAATTGTCTCTCTCCTGGTGTGTGAGTGGGACTCAGTACCACTTTGGCTGGTATTAATAGAGACCTCGATCGAATTGCCTCTTCGCTGGTGTGAGTGGGACTCAGTCCCACTCCAGCTGGTCAGAACAGAGGTCTGGATTGTTTTGTCTCTTTCATGGTGTGTGCTTGGGGCTCAGTCCCACTCCAGCTGGTATTAAGAGATCTGGATTGAATTGCCTGTTTCCTGGTGTGTGAGTGGGACTCAGTACCAATCCGGCTGGTAACAATAGAGACCTGGATTGAATTGCCTCTTAGCTGGTGTGTGAGTGCGACTCAGTACCACTCCAGTTGGTATTTATAGAGATCTGGATTGATTTGGCTATTTCCTGGTGTGTGAGTGGGCTGAGTCCCACTCCAGCTGGTATTAAAAGAGTTCTGGATTGAATTGGCTCTTTCCTGGTGTGTGTGTGGGCTGAGTCCATCTCCAGCTGGTATTAATAGAGACCTGGATTGAATTGGCTCTTTCCTGGTGTGTGTGTGGGGCTCAGTACCACTCCAGCTGGTATGAATAGAGACCTGGATTGAATTGGCTCTTGCCTGGTGTTTTGCGGACACTCAGACCCCATCCAGATGGTTTTAATAGAAGCCTGGATTGAATTGCCTCTTTGCTGGTCTGTGAGAGGGAATCAGTACCACTCCAGCTGGTATTAATAGAGACCTGGATTGAATTGGCTCTTTCCTGGTGTGTGTGTGGGGCTCAGTACCACTCCAGCTGGTATTAATAGAGATCTGGATTGATTTGGCTATTTCCTGGTGTGTGAGTGGGCTGAGTCCCACTCCAGCTGGTATTAAAAGAGTTCTGGATTGAATTGGCTCTTTCCTGCTGTGTGTGTGGGCTGAGCCCATCTCCAGCTGGTATTAATAGAGACCTGGATTGAATTGGCTCTTTCCTGGTGTGTGTGTGGGGCTCAGTACCACTCCAGCTGGTATTAATAGAGACCTGGATTGAATTGGCTCTTGCCTGGTGTTTCGCGGACACTCAGACCCCATCCAGATGGTTTTAATAGAAGCCTGGATTGAATTGCCTCTTTGCTGGTCTGTGAGAGGGAATCAGTACCACTCCAGCTGGTATTAATAGAGACCTGGATTGAATTGGCTCTTTCCTGGTGTGTGTGTGGGGCTCAGTACCACTCCAGCTGGTATTAATAGAGATCTGGATTGATTTGGCTATTTCCTGGTGTGTGAGTGGGCTGAGTCCCACTCCAGCTGGTATTAAAAGAGTTCTGGATTGAATTGGCTCTTTCCTGGTGTGTGTGTGGGCTGAGTCCATCTCCAGCTGGTATTAATAGAGACCTGGATTGAATTGGCTCTTTCCTGGTGTGTGTGTGGGGCTCAGTACCACTCCAGCTGGTATTAATAGAGACCTGGATTGAATTGGCTCTTGCCTGGTGTTTCGCGGACACTCAGACCCCATCCAGATGGTTTTAATAGAAGCCTGGATTGAATTGCCTCTTTCCTGGTCTGTGAGTGGGACTCAGTCCCACTCCAGCTGGTATTAATAGAGACCTGGATTGAATTGGCTCTTTCCTGGTCTGTGAGTGGGGCTCAGTACCACTCCAGCTGGTATTAATAGAGACCTGGATTGAATTGGCTCTTTCCTGGTGTGTGTGTGGGGCTCAGTACCACTCCAGCTGGTATTAATAGAGACCTGGATTGAATTGGCTCTTGCCTGGTGTTTCGCGGACACTCAGACCCCATCCAGATGCTTTTAATAGAAGCCTGGATTGAATTGCCTCTTTGCTGGTCTGTGAGAGGGAATCAGTACCACTCCAGCTGGTATTAATAGAGACCTGGATTGAATTGGCTCTTTCCTGGTGTGTGTGTGGGGCTCAGTACCACTCCAGCTGGTATTAATAGAGACCTGGATTGAATTGGCTCTTTCCTGGTGTTTCGCGGACACTCAGACCCCATCCAGCTGGTTTTAATAGAAGCCTGGTTGAATTGCCTCTTTCCTGGTCTGTGAGTGGGACTCAGTACCACTCCAGCTGGTATTAATAGAGGTCTAGATTGATTTGGCTATTTCCTGGTGTGTGAGTGGGACTCAGTTCCACTCCAGCTGGTATAAGTAGAGGCCTGGGTTAAATTGACTCTTTCCTGGTGTGTGAGTGGGGCTCAGTACCATTCCAGCTGGTATTAAGCGACCAGGATTGAATTGGCTCTTTCCTGGTGTGTGAGTGGGGCTCAGTCCCACTCCAGCTGGTATTAAAAGAGGTCTGGATTGAATTGGCTCTTTCCTGGTGTTTCAGTGAGACTCAGTACCATTCCAGCTGGTATTAATAGAGACCTGGATTGAATTGCCTCTTTCCTGGTGTGTGAGCGGGGCTCAGAACCACTCCAGCTGGTATTAATACAGGCCTGGATTGAATTGCCTCTTTCCTGGTGTGTGAGTGGGGCTGAGTCCCACTGCAGCTGGTATTAAAAGAGGTCTGGTTTGAATTGGCTATTTCCTGGTGTGTGAGTGGGGCTCAGTACCATTCCAGCTGGTAGTAAGCGACCAGGATTGAATTGGCTCTTTCCTGGTGTGTGAGTGGGGCTCAGTACAACTCCAGCTGGTATTTATAGAGATCTCGATTGATTTGGCTCTTCCCTGGTGTGTGAATGGGACTCAGTCCCACTCCAGTCGCTATAAATAGAGGCCTGGATTGAAATGTCGCTTCCCTGGTATGTGAGTGGGGCTCAGTTCCACTCCAACTGGTATTAATAGAGGTCTAGATTGATTTGGCTCTTTCCTGGTGTTTGAGTGGGACTCAGCACCATTCCAGCTGGTACTAATAGAAACTTGGTTTGAATTGGCTCTGCCCTGGTTCGAGAATGGGATTCAGTACCACTCCAGCTGGTATTAATAGAGGTCTGGATTGAATTGGCTCTTTCGTGGTGCATGAGTGGGACTCAGTTCCAATCCAGCTGGTATTAATAGAGACCTGGATTGAATTGCCTCTCTCCTGGTGTGTGAGTGGGACTCAGTACCACTTTGGCTGGTATTAATAGAGACCTCGATCGAATTGCCTCTTCGCTGGTGTGTGAGTGGGTCTCAGTCCCACTCCAGCTGGTATGAAAAGAGGTCTGGATTGATTTGGCTCTTCCCTGGTGGGTGAGGGGTCTCCGCCCCACTCCGGATGGTATTAATAGAGACCTGGATTGAATTGGCTCTTTCCTGGTGTTTCAGTGAGACTCAGTTCCACTCCAGCTGGTCAGAACAGAGGTCTGGATTGTTTTGTCTCTTTCCTGGTGTGTGCTTGGGGCTCAGTCCCACTCCAGCTGGTATTAAGAGATCTGGATTGAATTGCCTCTTTCCTGGTGTGTGAGTGGGACTCAGTACCAATCCGGCTGGTAACAATAGAGACCTGGATTGAATTGCCTCTTAGCTGGTGTGTGAGTGGGACTCAGTACCACTCCAGCTGGTATTAATAGTAACCTGGTTTGAATTGGCTCTGTCCTGGTGTGACAGTGGGACTCAGTACCACACCAGCTGGTATTTATAGAGATCTGGATTGATTTGGCTATTTCCTGGTGTGAGTGGGCTGAGTCCCACTCCAGCTGGTATTAAAAGAGGTCTGGATTGAATTGGCTCTTTCCTGGTGTGTGTGTGGGGCTCAGTACCACTCCAGCTGGTATTAATAGAGACCTGGATTGAATTGGCTCTTTCCTGGTGTTTCAGTGACACTCAGACCCCATCCAGCTGGTTTCAATAGAAGCCTGGATTGAATTGCCTCTTTCCTGGTCTGTGAGTGGGACTCAGTACCACTCCAGCTGGTATTAAAATATGTCTAGATAGATTTGGCTATTTCCTGGTGTGTGAGTGGGACTCCGTTCCACTCCAGCTGGTGTAAATAGAGGCCTGGGTTTAAATTGACTCTTTCCTGGTGTGTGAGTGGGGCTCAGTACGACTCCAGCTGGTATTAATAGAGACTTGGATTGAATTGGCTCTTTCCTGGTGTGTGAGTGGGGCTCAGTCCCATTCCAGCTGGTATTAAAAGAGGTCTGGATTGAATTGGCCCTTTTCAGGTGTGTGTGTGGGACTCAGTACCACTCCAGCTGGTATTAATAGATGTCTAGATTGATTTGGCTCTTTCCTGGAGTGTGAGTGGGTCTCAGTACCACTCCAGCTGCTATTAAAAGAGGATTAGATTGAATTGGCTCTTTCTTGGTGTTTCAGTGAGACTCAGTACCATTCCAGCTGGTATTAATAGAGACCTGGATTGAATTGCCTCTTTCCTGGTCTGTGAGTGGGATTCAGTTCCACTCCAGCTTGTGTAAATAGAGGCCTGGGTTAAATTGGCTCTTTCCTGCTGTGTGAGAGGGGCTCCGTACCACTCCAGCTGGTATTAATAGAGACCTGGATTGAATTGCCTCTTTCCTGGTCTGTGAGTGGGACTCAGTACCACTCCAGCTGGTATTAAAAGAGACCTGGAATGAATTGGCTCTTTCCTGGTGTGTGAGTGGGACTCAGTACCACTCCAGCTGGTATTTATAGAGATCTCGATTGATTCGGCTCTTCCCTGGTGTGTGAGTGGGACTCAGCCCCACTCCAGTCGCTATAAATAGAGGCCTGGATTGAAATGTCGCTTCCCTGGTATTTGGGTGGGGCTCAATTCCACTCCAGCTGTTATAAATAGAGGTCTAGATTGATTTGGCTCTTTCCTGGTGTTTGAGTGGGACTCAGTACCACTCCAGCTGGTATTAATCGAGGTCTGGATTGAATTGGCTCTTTCGTGGTGCATGAGTGGGACTCAGTTCCAATCCAAATGGTATTAATAGAGACCTGGATTGAATTGTCTCTCTCCTGGTGTGTGAGTGGGACTCAGTACCACTTTGGCTGGTATTAATAGAGACCTCGATCGAATTGCCTCTTCGCTGGTGTGAGTGGGACTCAGTCCCACTCCAGCTGGTCAGAACAGAGGTCTGGATTGTTTTGTCTCTTTCATGGTGTGTGCTTGGGGCTCAGTCCCACTCCAGCTGGTATTAAGAGATCTGGATTGAATTGCCTGTATCCTGGTGTGTGAGTGGGACTCAGTACCAATCCGGCTGGTAACAATAGAGACCTGGATTGAATTGCCTCTTAGCTGGTGTGTGAGTGCGACTCAGTACCACTCCAGTTGGTATTTATAGAGATCTGGATTGATTTGGCTATTTCCTGGTGTGTGAGTGGGCTGAGTCCCACTCCAGCTGGTATTAAAAGAGTTCTGGATTGAATTGGCTCTTTCCTGGTGTGTGTGTGGGCTGAGTCCATCACCAGCTGGTATTAATAGAGACCTGGATTGAATTGGCTCTTTCCTGGTGTGTGTGTGGGGCTCAGTACCACTCCAGCTGGTATGAATAGAGACCTGGATTGAATTGGCTCTTTCCTGGTGTTTCGCGGACACTCAGACCCCATCCAGATGGTTTTAATAGAAGCCTGGATTAAATTGCCTCTTTGCTGGTCTGTGAGAGGGAATCAGTACCACTCCAGCTGGTATTAATAGAGACCTGGATTGAATTGGCTCTTTCCTGGTGTGTGTGTGGGGCTCAGTACCACTCCAGCTGGTATTAATAGAGATCTGGATTGATTTGGCTATTTCCTGGTGTGTGAGTGGGCTGAGTCCCACTCCAGCTGGTATTAAAAGAGTTCTGGATTGAATTGGCTCTTTCCTGGTGTGTGTGTGGGCTGAGTCCATCTCCAGCTGGTATTAATAGAGACCTGGATTGAATTGGCTCTTTCCTGGTGTGTGTGTGGGGCTCAGTACCACTCCAGCTGGTATTAATAGAGACCTGGATTGAATTGGCTCTTTCCTGGTGTTTTGCGGACACTCAGACCCCATCCAGATGGTTTTAATAGAAGCCTGGATTGAATTGCCTCTTTGCTGGTCTGTGAGAGGGAATCAGTACCACTCCAGCTGGTATTAATAGAGACCTGGATTGAATTGGCTCTTTCCTGGTGTCTGTGTGGGGCTGAGTCCCACTCCAGCTGGTATTAAAAGAGTTCTGGATTGAATTGGCTCTTTCCTGGTGTGTGTGTGGGCTGAGTCCATCTCCAGCTGGTATTAATAGAGACCTGGATTGAATTGGCTCTTTCCTGGTGTGTGTGTGGGGCTCAGTACCACTCCAGCTGGTATGAATAGAGACCTGGATTGAATTGGCTCTTTCCTGGTGTTTCGCGGACACTCAGACCCCATCCAGATGGTTTTAATAGAAGCCTGGATTGAATTGCCTCTTTGCTGGTCTGTGAGAGGGAATCAGTACCACTCCAGCTGGTATTAATAGAGACCTGGATTGAATTGGCTCTTTCCTGGTGTGTGTGTGGGGCTCAGTACCACTCCAGCTGGTATTAATAGAGACCTGGATTGAATTGGCTCTTTCCTGGTGTTTCGCGGACACTCAGACCCCATCCAGCTGGTTTTAATAGAAGCCTGGTTGAATTGCCCCTTTCCTGGTCTGTGAGTGGGACTCAGTACCACTCCAGCTGGTATTAATAGAGGTCTAGATTGATTTGGCTATTTCCTGGTGTGTGAGTGGGACTCAGTTCCACTCCAGCTGGTATAAGTAGAGGCCTGGGTTAAATTGACTCTTTCCTGGTGTGTGAGTGGGGCTCAGTACCATTCCAGCTGGTATTAAGCGACCAGGATTGAATTGGCTCTTTCCTGGTGTGTGAGTGGGGCTCAGTCCCACTCCAGCTGGTATTAAAAGAGGTCTGGATTGAATTGGCTCTTTCCTGGTGTTTCAGTGAGACTCAGTACCATTCCAGCTGGTATTAATAGAGACCTGGATTGAATTGCCTCTTTCCTGGTGTGTGAGCGGGGCTCAGAACCACTCCAGCTGGTATTAATACAGGCCTGGATTGAATTGCCTCTTTCCTGGTGTGTGAGTGGGGCTGAGTCCCACTGCAGCTGGTATTAAAAGAGGTCTGGTTTGAATTGGCTATTTCCTGGTGTGTGAGTGGGGCTCAGTACCATTCCAGCTGGTATTAAGCGACCAGGATTGAATTGGCTCTTTCCTGGTGTGTGAGTGGGGCTCAGTACAACTCCAGCTGGTATTTATAGAGATCTCGATTGATTTGGCTCTTCCCTGGTGTGTGAATGGGACTCAGTCCCACTCCAGTCGCTATAAATAGAGGCCTGGATTGAAATGTCGCTTCCCTGGTATGTGAGTGGGGCTCAGTTCCACTCCAACTGGTATTAATAGAGGTCTAGATTGATTTGGCTCTTTCCTGGTGTTTGAGTGGGACTCAGCACCGTTCCAGCTGGTACTAATAGAAACTTGGTTTGAATTGGCTCTGCCCTGGTTCGAGAATGGGATTCAGTACCACTCCAGCTGGTATTAATAGAGGTCTGGATTGAATTGGCTCTTTCGTGGTGCATGAGTGGGACTCAGTTCCAATCCAGCTGGTATTAATAGAGACCTGGATTGAATTGCCTCTCTCCTGGTGTGTGAGTGGGACTCAGTACCACTTTGGCTGGTATTAATAGAGACCTCGATCGAATTGCCTCTTCGCTGGTGTGAGTGGGACTCAGTCCCACTCCAGCTGGTCAGAACAGAGGTCTGGATTGTTTTGTCTCTTTCATGGTGTGTGCTTGGGGCTCAGTCCCACTCCAGCTGGTATTAAGAGATCTGGATTGAATTGCCTGTTTCCTGGTGTGTGAGTGGGACTCAGTACCAATCCGGCTGGTAACAATAGAGACCTGGATTGAATTGCCTCTTAGCTGGTGTGTGAGTGCGACTCAGTACCACTACAGTTGGTATTTATAGAGATCTGGATTGATTTGGCTATTTCCTGGTGTGTGAGTGGGCTGAGTCCCACTCCAGCTGGTATTAAAAGAGTTCTGGATTGAATTGGCTCTTTCCTGGTGTGTGTGTGGGCTGAGTCCATCTCCAGCTGGTATTAATAGAGACCTGGATTGAATTGGCTCTTTCCTGGTGTGTGTGTGGGGCTCAGTACCACTCCAGCTGGTATTAATAGAGACCTGGATTGAATTGGCTCTTTCCTGGTGTTTCGCGGACACTCAGACCCCATCCAGATGGTTTTAATAGAAGCCTGGATTGAATTGCCTCTTTGCTGGTCTGTGAGAGGGAATCAGTACCACTCCAGCTGGTATTAATAGAGACCTGGATTGAATTGGCTCTTTCCTGGTGTGTGTGTGGGGCTCAGTACCACTCCAGCTGGTATTAATAGAGATCTGGATTGATTTGGCTATTTCCTGGTGTGTGAGTGGGCTGAGTCCCACTCCAGCTGGTATTAAAAGAGTTCTGGATTGAATTGGCTCTTTCCTGGTGTGTGTGTGGGCTGAGTCCATCTCCAGCTGGTATTAATAGAGACCTGGATTGAATTGGCTCTTTCCTGGTGTGTGTGTGGGGCTCAGTACCACTCCAGCTGGTATTAATAGAGACCTGGATTGAATTGGCTCTTTCCTGGTGTTTCGCGGACACTCAGACCCCATCCAGATGGTTTTAATAGAAGCCTGGATTGAATTGCCTCTTTGCTGGTCTGTGAGAGGGAATCAGTACCACTCCAGCTGGTATTAATAGAGACCTGGATTGAATTGGCTCTTTCCTGGTGTCTGTGTGGGGCTCAGTACCACTCCAGCTGGTATTAATAGAGATCTGGATTGATTTGGCTATTTCCTGGTGTGTGAGTGGGCTGAGTCCCACTCCAGCTGGTATTAAAAGAGTTCTGGATTGAATTGGCTCTTTCCTGGTGTGTGTGTGGGCTGAGTCCATCTCCAGCTGGTATTAATAGAGACCTGGATTGAATTGGCTCTTTCCTGGTGTGTGTGTGGGGCTCAGTACCACTCCAGCTGGTATTAATAGAGACCTGGATTGAATTGGCTCTTTCCTGGTGTTTCGCGGACACTCAGACCCCATCCAGATGGTTTTAATAGAAGCCTGGATTGAATTGCCTCTTTGCTGGTCTGTGAGAGGGAATCAGTACCACTCCAGCTGGTATTAATAGAGACCTGGATTGAATTGGCTCTTTCCTGGTGTGTGTGTGGGGCTCAGTACCACTCCAGCTGGTATTAATAGAGACCTGGATTGAATTGGCTCTTTCCTGGTGTTTCGCGGACACTCAGACCCCATCCAGATGGTTTTAATAGAAGCCTGGATTGAATTGCCTCTTTGCTGGTCTGTGAGAGGGAATCAGTACCACTCCAGCTGGTATTAATAGAGACCTGGATTGAATTGGCTCTTTCCTGGTGTGTGTGTGGGGCTCAGTACCACTCCAGCTGGTATTAATAGAGACCTGGATTGAATTGGCTCTTTCCTGGTGTTTCGCGGACACTCAGACCCCATCCAGCTGGTTTTAATAGAAGCCTGGTTGAATTGCCTCTTTCCTGGTCTGTGAGTGGGACTCAGTACCACTCCAGCTGGTATTAATAGAGGTCTAGATTGATTTGGCTATTTCCTGGTGTGTGAGTGGGACTCAGTTCCACTCCAGCTGGTATAAGTAGAGGCCTGGGTTAAATTGACTCTTTCCTGGTGTGTGAGTGGGGCTCAGTACCATTCCAGCTGGTATTAAGCGACCAGGATTGAATTGGCTCTTTCCTGGTGTGTGAGTGGGGCTCAGTCCCACTCCAGCTGGTATTAAAAGAGGTCTGGATTGAATTGGCTCTTTCCTGGTGTTTCAGTGAGACTCAGTACCATTCCAGCTGGTATTAATAGAGACCTGGATTGAATTGCCTCTTTCCTGGTGTGTGAGCGGGGCTCAGAACCACTCCAGCTGGTATTAATACAGGCCTGGATTGAATTGCCTCTTTCCTGGTGTGTGAGTGGGGCTGAGTCCCACTGCAGCTGGTATTAAAAGAGGTCTGGTTTGAATTGGCTATTTCCTGGTGTGTGAGTGGGGCTCAGTACCATTCCAGCTGGTAGTAAGCGACCAGGATTGAATTGGCTCTTTCCTGGTGTGTGAGTGGGGCTCAGTACAACTCCAGCTGGTATTTATAGAGATCTCGATTGATTTGGCTCTTCCCTGGTGTGTGAATGGGACTCAGTCCCACTCCAGTCGCTATAAATAGAGGCCTGGATTGAAATGTCGCTTCCCTGGTATGTGAGTGGGGCTCAGTTCCACTCCAACTGGTATTAATAGAGGTCTAGATTGATTTGGCTCTTTCCTGGTGTTTGAGTGGGACTCAGCACCATTCCAGCTGGTACTAATAGAAACTTGGTTTGAATTGGCTCTGCCCTGGTTCGAGAATGGGATTCAGTACCACTCCAGCTGGTATTAATAGAGGTCTGGATTGAATTGGCTCTTTCGTGGTGCATGAGTGGGACTCAGTTCCAATCCAGCTGGTATTAATAGAGACCTGGATTGAATTGCCTCTCTCCTGGTGTGTGAGTGGGACTCAGTACCACTTTGGCTGGTATTAATAGAGACCTCGATCGAATTGCCTCTTCGCTGGTGTGTGAGTGGGTCTCAGTCCCACTCCAGCTGGTATGAAAAGAGGTCTGGATTGATTTGGCTGTTCCCTGGTGGGTGAGGGGTCTCCGCCCCACTCCGGATGGTATTAATAGAGACCTGGATTGAATTGGCTCTTTCCTGGTGTTTCAGTGAGACTCAGTTCCACTCCAGCTGGTCAGAACAGAGGTCTGGATTGTTTTGTCTCTTTCCTGGTGTGTGCTTGGGGCTCAGTCCCACTCCAGCTGGTATTAGGAGATCTGGATTGAATTGCCTCTTTCCTGGTGTGTGAGTGGGATTCAGTACCACTCCAGCTGGTATTAATAGAGGTCTGGATTGAATTGGCTCTTTCGTGGTGCATGAGTGGGACTCAGTTCCAATCCAGCTGGTATTAATAGAGACCTGGATTGAATTGCCTCTCTCCTGGTGTGTGAGTGGGACTCAGTACCACTTTGGCTGGTATTAATAGAGACCTCGATCGAATTGCCTCTTCGCTGGTGTGAGTGGGACTCAGTCCCACTCCAGCTGGTCAGAACAGAGGTCTGGATTGTTTTGTCTCTTTCATGGTGTGTGCTTGGGGCTCAGTCCCACTCCAGCTGGTATTAAGAGATCTGGATTGAATTGCCTGTTTCCTGGTGTGTGAGTGGGACTCAGTACCAATCCGGCTGGTAACAATAGAGACCTGGATTGAATTGCCTCTTAGCTGGTGTGTGAGTGCGACTCAGTACCACTACAGTTGGTATTTATAGAGATCTGGATTGATTTGGCTATTTCCTGGTGTGTGAGTGGGCTGAGTCCCACTCCAGCTGGTATTAAAAGAGTTCTGGATTGAATTGGCTCTTTCCTGGTGTGTGTGTGGGCTGAGTCCATCTCCAGCTGGTATTAATAGAGACCTGGATTGAATTGGCTCTTTCCTGGTGTGTGTGTGGGGCTCAGTACCACTCCAGCTGGTATGAATAGAGACCTGGATTGAATTGGCTCTTTCCTGGTGTTTCGCGGACACTCAGACCCCATCCAGATGGTTTTAATAGAAGCCTGGATTGAATTGCCTCTTTGCTGGTCTGTGAGAGGGAATCAGTACCACTCCAGCTGGTATTAATAGAGACCTGGATTGAATTGGCTCTTTCCTGGTGTGTGTGTGGGGCTCAGTACCACTCCAGCTGGTATTAATAGAGATCTGGATTGATTTGGCTATTTCCTGGTGTGTGAGTGGGCTGAGTCCCACTCCAGCTGGTATTAAAAGAGTTCTGGATTGAATTGGCTCTTTCCTGGTGTGTGTGTGGGCTGAGTCCATCTCCAGCTGGTATTAATAGAGACCTGGATTGAATTGGCTCTTTCCTGGTGTGTGTGTGGGGCTCAGTACCACTCCAGCTGGTATTAATAGAGACCTGGATTGAATTGGCTCTTTCCTGGTGATTCGCGGACACTCAGACCCCATCCAGATGGTTTTAATAGAAGCCTGGATTGAATTGCCTCTTTGCTGGTCTGTGAGAGGGAATCAGTACCACTCCAGCTGGTATTAATAGAGACCTGGATTGAATTGGCTCTTTCCTGGTGTCTGTGTGGGGCTCAGTACCACTCCAGCTGGTATTAATAGAGATCTGGATTGATTTGGCTATTTCCTGGTGTGTGAGTGGGCTGAGTCCCACTCCAGCTGGTATTAAAAGAGTTCTGGATTGAATTGGCTCTTTCCTGGTGTGTGTGTGGGCTGAGTCCATCTCCAGCTGGTATTAATAGAGACCTGGATTGAATTGGCTCTTTCCTGGTGTGTGTGTGGAGCTCAGTACCACTCCAGCTGGTATTAATAGAGACCTGGATTGAATTGGCTCTTTCCTGGTGTTTCGCGGACACTCAGACCCCATCCAGATGGTTTTAATAGAAGCCTGGATTGAATTGCCTCTTTGCTGGTCTGTGAGAGGGAATCAGTACCACTCCAGCTGGTATTAATAGAGACCTGGATTGAATTGGCTCTTTCCTGGTGTGTGTGTGGGGCTCAGTACCACTCCAGCTGGTATTAATAGAGACCTGGATTGAATTGGCTCTTTCCTGGTGTTTCGCGGACACTCAGACCCCATCCAGCTGGTTTTAATAGAAGCCTGGTTGAATTGCCTCTTTCCTGGTCTGTGAGTGGGACTCAGTACCACTCCAGCTGGTATTAATAGAGGTCTAGATTGATTTGGCTATTTCCTGGTGTGTGAGTGGGACTCAGTTCCACTCCAGCTGGTATAAGTAGAGGCCTGGGTTAAATTGACTCTTTCCTGGTGTGTGAGTGGGGCTCAGTAACATTCCAGCTGGTATTAAGCGACCAGGATTGAATTGGCTCTTTCCTGGTGTGTGAGTGGGGCTCAGTCCCACTCCAGCTGGTATTAAAAGAGGTCTGGATTGAATTGGCTCTTTCCTGGTGTTTCAGTGAGACTCAGTACCATTCCAGCTGGTATTAATAGAGACCTGGATTGAATTGCCTCTTTCCTGGTGTGTGAGCGGGGCTCAGAACCACTCCAGCTGGTATTAATACAGGCCTGGATTGAATTGCCTCTTTCCTGGTGTGTGAGTGGGGCTGAGTCCCACTGCAGCTGGTATTAAAAGAGGTCTGGTTTGAATTGGCTATTTCCTGGTGTGTGAGTGGGGCTCAGTACCATTCCAGCTGGTATTAAGCGACCAGGATTGAATTGGCTCTTTCCTGGTGTGTGAGTGGGGCTCAGTACAACTCCAGCTGGTATTTATAGAGATCTCGATTGATTTGGCTCTTCCCTGGTGTGTGAATGGGACTCAGTCCCACTCCAGTCGCTATAAATAGAGGCCTGGATTGAAATGTCGCTTCCCTGGTATGTGAGTGGGGCTCAGTTCCACTCCAACTGGTATTAATAGAGGTCTAGATTGATTTGGCTCTTTCCTGGTGTTTGAGTGGGACTCAGCACCATTCCAGCTGGTACTAATAGAAACTTGGTTTGAATTGGCTCTGCCCTGGTTCGAGAATGGGATTCAGTACCACTCCAGCTGGTATTAATAGAGGTCTGGATTGAATTGGCTCTTTCGTGGTGCATGAGTGGGACTCAGTTCCAATCCAGCTGGTATTAATAGAGACCTGGATTGAATTGCCTCTCTCCTGGTGTGTGAGTGGGACTCAGTACCACTTTGGCTGGTATTAATAGAGACCTCGATCGAATTGCCTATTCGCTGGTGTGTGAGTGGGTCTCAGTCCCACTCCAGCTGGTATGAAAAGAGGTCTGGATTGATTTGGCTGTTCCCTGGTGGGTGAGGGGTCTCCGCCCCACTCCGGATGGTATTAATAGAGACCTGGATTGAATTGGCTCTTTCCTGGTGTTTCAGTGAGACTCAGTTCCACTCCAGCTGGTCAGAACAGAGGTCTGGATTGTTTTGTCTCTTTCCTGGTGTGTGCTTGGGGCTCAGTCCCACTCCAGCTGGTATTAAGAGATCTGGATTGAATTGCCTCTTTCCTGGTGTGTGAGTGGGACTCAGTACCAATCCGGCTGGTAACAATAGAGACCTGGATTGAATTGCCTCTTAGCTGGTGTGTGAGTGGGACTCAGTACCACTCCAGCTGGTATTAATAGTAACCTGGTTTGAATTGGCTCTGTCCTGGTGTGACAGTGGGACTCAGTACCACACCAGCTGGTATTTATAGAGATCTGGATTGATTTGGCTATTTCCTGGTGTGAGTGGGCTGAGTCCCACTCCAGCTGGTATTAAAAGAGGTCTGGATTGAATTGGCTCTTTCCTGGTGTGTGTGTGGGGCTCAGTACCACTCCAGCTGGTATTAATAGAGACCTGGATTGAATTGGCTCTTTCCTGGTGTTTCAGTGACACTCAGACCCCATCCAGCCGGTTTCAATAGAAGCCTGGATTGAATTGCCTCTTTCCTGGTCTGTGAGTGGGACTCAGTACCACTCCAGCTGGTATTAAAAGATGTCTAGATTGATTTGGCTATTTCCTGGTGTGTGAGTGGGACTCCGTTCCACTCCAGCTGGTGTAAATAGAGGCCTGGGTTTAAATTGACTCTTTCCTGGTGTGTGAGTGGGGCTCAGTACGACTCCAGCTGGTATTAATAGAGACTTGGATTGAATTGGCTCTTTCCTGGTGTGTGAGTGGGGCTCAGTCCCATTCCAGTTGGTATTAAAAGAGGTCTGGATTGAATTGGCCCTTTTCAGGTGTGTGTGTGGGACTCAGTACCACTCCAGCTGGTATTAATAGATGTCTAGATTGATTTGGCTCTTTCCTGGAGTGTGAGTGGGTCTCAGTACCACTCCAGCTGCTATTAAAAGAGGATTAGATTGAATTGGCTCTTTCTTGGTGTTTCAGTGAGACTCAGTACCATTCCAGCTGGTATTAATAGAGACCTGGATTGAATTGCCTCTTTCCTGGTCTGTGAGTGGGATTCAGTTCCACTCCAGCTTGTGTAAATAGAGGCCTGGGTTAAATTGGCTCTTTCCTGCTGTGTGAGAGGGGCTCCGTACCACTCCAGCTGGTATTAATAGAGGTCTGGATTGAATTGACTCTTTCCTGGTGCATGAGTGGGACTCAGTTCCACTCCAGCTGGTATTAATAGAGACCTGGATTGAATTGCCTCTTTTCTGGTGTGTGTGTGGGACTCAGTACCACTCCGGCTAGTATTAATAGAGACCTGGATTGAATTGGCTCTTTCCTGGTGTGTGAGTGGGACTCAATCCCACTCCAGCTGGTATGAATAGATGTCTGGATTGATTTGGCTCTTCCCTGGTGGTTGAGGGGTCTCAGTACCACTCCAGTTGGTATTAATAGAAGCCTGATTTGAATTGGCTCTTTCCTGTTGTGTTAGTCTGGCTCAGTCCCACTCCAGCTTGTATTCATAAAGGTCTGGAATGAATTGGCTCTTTCCAGGTGTGTGAATGCGGCTCAGTACCAATCCAGCTGGTATTCATGCAGGACTGGATTGAATTGGCACTTTCCTGGTGTGTGAATGCGGCTCAGTACCACTCAAGCTGGTATTAATAGAGATCTGGATTGAATTGGCTCCTTCCTGGTGTGTGCTTGGGGCTCAGTCCCACTCCAGCTGATATTAAGAGATCTGGATTGAATTGCCTCTTTCCTGGTGTGTGAGTGGGACTCAGTACCAATCCGGCTGGTAACAATAGAGAACTGGATTGAATTGCCTCTTAGCTGGTGTGTGAGTGGGACTCAGTACCACTCCAGCTGGTATTAATAGTAACCTGGTTTGAATTGGCTCTGTCCTGGTGTGACAGTGGGACTCAGTACCACTCCAGCTGGTATTTATAGAGATCTGGATTGATTTGGCTATTTCCTGGTGTGTGACTGGGCTGAGTCCCACTCCAGCTGGTATTAATAGAGACCTGGATAGAACTGGCTGTTTCCTGGTGCGTGAGTGGGGCTCAGTCCCACTCCAGCTGGTATTAAAAGAGGTCTGGATTGAATTGGCTCTTTCCTGGTGTGTGAGTGGGGCTCAGTACCACTCCAGCTGCTAGTAAAAGAGGGTTAGATTGAATTGGCTCTTTCTTGGTGTTTCAGTGAGACTCAGTACCATTCCAGCTGATATTAATAGAGACCTGGATTGAATTGCCTCTTTCCTGGTGTGTGAGCGGGGCTCAGTACCACTCCAGCTGGTATTAATACAGGCCTGGATTGATTTGGCTCTTCCCTGGTGGGTGAGGGGTCTCCGCCCCATTCCGGATGGTATTAATAGAGACCTGGATTGAATTGCCTCTTAGCTGGTGTGTGAGTGGGACTCAGTACCACTCCAGCTGGTACTAATCGAGACCTGGATTGAATTGCCTCTTTCCTGGTGTGTGAGTGGGACTCAGTACCACTCCAGCTGGTATTAAAAGATGTCTAGATTGATTTGGCTATTTCCTGGTGTGTGAGTGGGACTCCGTTCCACTCCAGCTGGTGTAAATAGAGGCCTGGGTTTAAATTGACTCTTTCCTGGTGTGTGAGTGGGGCTCAGTACGACTCCAGCTGGTATTAATAGAGACTTGGATTGAATTGGCTCTTTCCTGGTGTGTGAGTGGGGCTCATTCCCATTCCAGCTGGTATTAAAAGAGGTCTGGATTGAATTGGCCCTTTTCAGGTGTGTGTGTGGGACTCAGTGCCACTCCAGCTGGTATTAATAGATGTCTAGATTGATTTGGCTCTTTCCTGGAGTGTGAGTGTGGCTCAGTACCACTCCAGCTGCTATTAAAAGAGGATTAGATTGAATTGGCTCTTTCTTGGTGTTTCAGTGAGACTCAGTACCATTCCAGCTGGTATTAATAGAGACCTGGATTGAATTGCCTCTTTCCTGGTCTGTGAGTGGGATTCAGTTCCACTCCAGCTTGTATAAATAGAGGCCTGGGTTAAATTGGCTCTTTCCTGCTGTGTGAGAGGGGCTCCGCACCACTCCAGCTGGTATTAATAGAGGTCTGGATTGAATTGGCTCTTTCCTGGTGTGTGAGTGGGACTCCGTTCCACTCCAGCTGGTATTAATAGAGACCTGGATTGAATTGCCTCTTTCCTGGTGTGTGTGTGGGACTCAGTACCACTCCGGCTGGTATTAATAGAGACCTGGATTTAATTGCCTCTTCGCCGGTGTTTGAGGGGTCTCAGTACCACTCTAGTTGGTATTAATAGAAGCCTGATTTGAATTGGCTCTTTCCTGTTGTGTTAGTCTGGCTCAGTCCCACTCCAGCTTGTATTCATAGAGGTCTGGAATGAATTGGCTCTTTCCAGGTGTGTGAATGCGGCTCAGTACCAATCCAGCTGGTATTCATGCAGGACTGGATTGAATTGGCACTTTCCTGGTGTGTGAATGCGGCTCAGTACCACTCAAGCGGGTATTAATAGAGACCTGGATTGAATTGCCTCTTTCCTGGTGTGTGAGTGGGACTCAGTACCACTCCAGCTGGTACTAATCGAGACCTGGATTGAATTGCCTCTTTCCTGGTGTGTGAGTGGGATTCAGTGCCACTCCAGCTGGTATTAATAGAGGCCTGGATTGCATTGCTTCTTTCTTGGTGTGAATGTGGCTCAGGACCACTGCAGCTGGTATTAATAGTAACCTGGTTTGGATTGGCTCTGTCCTGGTGTATGAGTGGGACTCAGTACCACTCCAGCTGGTATTAATGTTCACCTGGTTTGAATTGGCTCTGTCCTGGTGTGACAGTGGGACTCAGTACCACTCCAGCTGGTATTTATAGAGATCTGGATTGATTTGGCTATTTCCTGGTGTGTGAGTGGGCTGAGTCCCACTCCAGCTGGTATTAAAAGAGTTCTGGATTGAATTGGCTCTTTCCTGGTGTGTGTGTGGGCTGAGTCCCACTCCAGCTGGTATTAATAGAGACCTGGATTGAATTGGCTCTTTCGTGGTGTTTCAGGGACACTCAGACCCCATCCAGCTGGTTTTAATAGCAGCCTGGATTGAATTGCCTCTTTCCTGGTCTGTGAGAGGGAATCAGTTCCACTCCAGCTGGTATTAATAGAGACCTGGATTGAATTGCCTCTTTCCTGGTGTGTGTGTGGGACTCAGTACCACTCCGGCTGGTATTAATAGAGACCTGGATTGAATTGCCTCTTAGCCGGTGTGTGAGTGGGACTCAATCCCACTCCAGCTGGTATGAATAGATGTCTGGATTGATGTGGCTCTTCCCTGGTGGTTGAGGGGACTCAGTACCACTCCAGTTGGTATTAATAGAAGCCTGATTTGAATTGGCTCTTTCCTGTTGTGTTAGTCCGGTTCAGTCCCACTCCAGCTTGTATTCATAGAGGTCTGGAATGAATTGGCTCTTTCCAGGTGTGTGAATGCGGCTCAGTACCAATCCAGCTGGTATTCATGCAGGACTGGATTGAATTGGCACTTTCCTGGTGTGTGAATGCGGCTCAGTACCACTCAAGCTGGTATTAATAGAGATCTGGATTGAATTGGCTCCTTCCTGGTGTGTGCGTGAGACTCAGTACCACTCCAGCTGGTATTAATAGAGACCTGGATTGAATTGCCTCTTTCCTGGTGTGTGAGTGGGACTCAGTACCACTCCAGCTGGTACTAATCGAGACCTGGATTGAATTGCCTCTTTCCTGGTGTGTGAGTGGGATTCAGTGCCACTCCAGCTGGTATTAATAGAGGCCTGGATTGAATTGCTTCTTTCTTGGTGTGAATGTGGCTCAGGACCACTGCAGCTGGTATTAATAGTAACCTGGTTTGGATTGGCTCTGTCCTGGTGTGAGAGTGGGACTCAGTTCCACTCCAGCTGGTATTAATAGAAACCTGGTCTGAATTGGCTCTTTCCTGGTCTCTGAGTGTGATTCAGTGCCACTCCAGCTGGTATTAATAGAGGCCTGGATTGAATTGCTTCTTTCTTGGTGTGTGAGTGTGACTCAGGACCACTGCAGCTGGTATTAATAGTAACCTGGTTTGGATTGGCTCTGTCCTGGTGTGAGAGTGGGGCTCAGTTCCACTCCAGCTGGTATTAATCGAGACCTGGATTAAATTGCCCCTTTCCTGGTGTGTGAGTGGGGCTGAGTCCCTCTGCAGCTGGTATTAAAAGAGGTCTGGATTGAATTGGCTCTTTCCTGGTGTGTGAGTGGGACTCAGTACCACTCCAGCTGGTATTTATAGAGATCTCGATTGATTTGGCTCTTGCCTGGTGTGTGAGTGGGACTCAGTCCCACTCCAGTCGCTATAAATAGAGGCCTGGATTGAAATGTTGCTTCCGTGGTATGTGAGTGGGGCTCAGTAGCACTCCAGCTGGTATTAATAGAGTCCTGGATCGAAATGTCGCTTTCCTGGTGTGTGACTGGGACTCAGTAGCACTCCAGCTGGTATTAATAGAGACCTGGATAGAATAACCTCTTCCCTGGTGTGTGACTGGGACTCAGTACCACTCCGACTGGTATTTATTGAGATCTGGATTGAATTGGCTCTTTGCTGGTGTGTGAGTTGGGCTCAGTCCCTCTCCAGCTGGTATTAAAAGAGATCCGGATGGAATTGGCTCTTTCCTGTTGTGAGAGTGGGGCTCAGTCCCACACCAGCTGGTATTAAAAGAGGTCTGGATTGAATTGGCTCCTTCCTTGTGTGTGAGTGGGACTCAGTACCACAACAGCTGGTATTTATAGAGATCTGGATTGATTTGACTCTTCCTGGTGTGTGAGTGGGGCTCAGTACCACTCCAGCTGGTATTAATAGAGGCCTGGATTGAATTGGCACATTCCTGGTGTGTGAGTGGGACTCAGTTCCACTCCAGCTGGTATTAATAGAGGCCTGGTTTGAACTGACACTTTCCTGGTGGGTGAGTGGGGCTCAGTACCACTCCAGCTGGTATTAATAGAGACCTGGATTGAATTGCATCTTTCGTGGTGTGTCGGTTGGACTCAGTACCACTCCAGCTGGTATTAATAGAAACCTGGTCTGAATTGTCTCTTTCCTGGTGTCTGAGTGGGATTCAGTGCCACTCCAGCTGGTATTAATAGAGACCTGGATTGAATTGCTTCTTTCTTGGTGTGTGAGTGTGGCTCAGGACCACTGCAGCTGGTATTAATAGTAATCTGGTTTGGATTGGCTCTGTCCTGGTGTGAGAGTGGGACTCAGTTCCACTCCAGCTGGTATGAATAGAGGCCTGGATTGATTTGGCTCTTTCCTGGTGTGTGAGTGTGACTGATTCCCACTCCAGCTAGTATTAAAAGAGATGTGGATTGAACTGGCTCTTTTCTGGTGTGTGAGTGGGGCTCAGTCCCACTCCAGTCGCTATAAATAGAGGCCTGGATCGAAATGTTGCATCCCTGGTATGTGAGTGGGGCTCAGTACCACTCCAGCTGGTATTAATAGAGACCTGGATTGAATTGGCTCTTTCCTGGTGTTTCAGTGAGACTCAGACCCAATCCAGCTGGTTTTAATAGAAGCCTGGATTGAATTGCCTCTTTCCTGGTCTGTGCGTGGGACTCAGTACCACTCCAGCTGGTATTAATAGAGGTCTAGATTGATTTGGCTATTTCCTGGTGTGTGAGTGGGACTCAGCTCCACTCCAGCTGGTATAAATAGAAGCCTGGGTTAAATTGACTCTTTCCTGGTGTGTGAGTGGGGCTCAGTACCACTCCAGCTGGTATCAATAGAGACCTGGATTGAATTGGCTCTTTCCTGGTGTTTCAGTGAGACTCAGACCCAATCCAGCTGGTTTTAATAGAAGCCTGGATTGAATTGCCTCTTTCCTGGTCTGTGAGTGGGACTCAGTTCCACTCCAGCTGGTATAAATAGAGGCCTGGGTTAAATTGGCTCTTTCCTGCTGTGTGACAGGGGCTCCGTACCACTCCAGCTGGTATTAATAGAGGTCTGGATTGAATTGACTCTTTCCTGGTGCATGAGTGGGACTCAGTTCCACTCCAGCTTGTATTAATAGAGACATGGATTGAATTGCCTCTTAGCCGGTGTGTGAGTGGGACTCAGTCCCACTCCAGCTTGTTTGAATAGATGTCTGGATTGATTTGGCTCTTCCCTGGTGGTTGAGGGTGCTCAGTACCACTCCAGTTGGTATTATTAGAGACCTGGATTGAATTGCCTCCTTCCTGGTGTGTGAGTGGGACTCAGTACCACTCCGGCTGGTATTAATAGAGACCTGGATTGAATTGCCGCTTAGCTGGTGTGTGTGTGGGACTCAGTCCCACTCCAGCTGGTATGAACAGAGGTCTGGATTGATTTGTCTCTTTCCTGGTGTGTGCTTGGACTCAGTCCCACTCCAGCTGGTATTAAGAGGTCTGGATTGAATTGACTCTTTCCTGGTGTGTGAGTGGGACTCAGTACCATTCCAGCTGGTATTAATAGAAGCCTGATTTGAATTGGCTCTTTCCTGTTGTGTTAGTCCGGCTCAGTCTCACTCCAGCTTGTATTCATAGAGGTCTGGAATGAATTGGCTCTTTCCAGGTGTGTGAATGCGGCTCAGTGCCAATCCAGCTGGTATTAATACAGGACTGGATTGAAATGGTACTTTCCTGGTGTGTGAATGCGGCTCAGTCCCACTCAAGCTGGTATTAATAGAGATCTATATTGAATTGGCTCCTTCCTGGTGAGTGAGTGGGTCTCAGTACCACTCCAGCTGGTATTAATAGAAACCTGGATTGAATTGGCTCCTTCCTGGTGAGTGTGTGGGACTCAGTACCACTTCAGCTGCTTTTAGTAGAAGTCTGGATTGAATTGCCTCTTTCCTGGCGTGTGATTTGTTCTCAGTAACACTCCAGTTGGTATTTACCGAGGTGTGGATTGAAATTTCTCTTTCCTGGAGTGTGAGTGGGGCTCAGTACCAATCCAGCTGGTATTAATTGAGGTCCGGATTGAATTGGCACCTTCCTGGTGAGTGCGTGGGGCTCATTACCACTCCAGCTGGTATTAATAGAGGTCTGCATTGAATTGGATCCTTCCTGGTGAGTGAGTGGGGCTCAGTACCACTCCAGCTGGTATTAATAGAGGTCTGGATTGAATTGGCTCCTTCCTGGTGAGTGAGTGGGGCTCAGTCCCACTCCTGGTAGCATTGAAAGAAGCCTGCATTGAATTGGCTCTCTCCTTGTGTGTGAGTGGGTCTCAGTACCACTCCAGCTGGTATTAATTGAGGCCTATATTGAATTGGCTCTTTCCTGGTGAGTGAGTGGGGCTCAGTACCACTCCAGCTGGTATTAATAGAGGCCTGGATTGCATTGGCTCTTTCCTGGTGTGTGAGTGGGGCTCAGTACCTCTCCAGCAGGTGTTAATAAGAGGTCTGGATTGAATTGACTCGTTCCTGGTGTGTGAGTGGGACTCTGTACCTCTCCAGCTGGGTTAATAAGAGGTCTGGATTGAATTGGCTCTTTCCTGGTGTGCGAATGGTGCTCAGTACCACTCCAGCATGTATTAATTGTGGTCTGGATTTAATTGGCTCTTTCCTGGTGTGTGAGTGGGGCTCAGTACACGCCAGCTGGTATTAATAGAGGCCTGGATTGTATTGGTTCTTTCCTGGTGTGTGAGTGGGTCTCAGCACCACTCCAGCCAGTATTAATGGAGGCCTGGATTGAATTGGCTCTTTCCTGGTGTGGAAGTGGGGTTCAGTACCACTCCAGCTGGTATTAATGGAGGCCTGGATTGATTTGACTCTTTCCTGGTTCGTGAGTGGGGCTCAGTACCACTCCAGCTTGTATTAATAGAAACCTGGTTTGAATTGGCTCTGTCCTGGTTTGAGAGTGGGACTTAGTACCACTCCAGCTGGTATTCATAGAGGTCTGGATTGAATAGGCTCTTTCCTGGTGTGTGAGTGGGACTCAGAACCACTCCAGCTAGTATTAATAGAGGTCTGGATTGATTTGGCTCTTTCCCGGTGTGTGACTGGGGCTCAGTCCCACTCCAGCTGGTATTAATCGAAACCTGGTTTGAATTGGGTCTGTCCTGGTGTTAGAGTGGGACTCAGTACCACTCCAGCTGGTATTAATAGATGTCTGGATTGAATTGGCTCTTTCCTGGTGAGTGAGTGGGACTCAGTACCTCTCCAGCTGGTGTTAATAAGTGGTTTGGATTGAATTGACTCTTTCCTAGTGTGTGAGTGGGACTCAGTACGACTCCAGCTCGTATTATTGGAGGCCTGGTTTGAATTGGCTCCTTCCTGTTGCGTTAGTCAGGCACAGTCGCACTCCAGCTTGTATTCATAGAGGTCTGCAATGATTTGGCTTTTTCCTGGTGTGTGAGTGGGACTCAGTACCTCTCTCGCTGGTATTAATAGAGGACTGGATTGAATTGGCGCCTTCCTGTTGAGTGAGTGGTGCTCAGTACCACTCCAGCGGGTATTAATAGAGGTCTGGATTGAATTGGCTACTTCCTGGTGTGTGAGTGGGACTCAGTACCTCTCCAGCTGGTGTTAATAAGAGGTCTGGATTGAATTGACTCTTTCCTGGTGTATGAGTGGGACTCAGTACTACTCCAGCTGGTATTATTGGAGGCCTGGATTGAATTGGCTCTTTCCTGGTGTGCGAATGGGGCTCAGTACCACTCCAGCATGTATTAATTGTGGTCTGGATTTAATTGACTCTTTCCTGGAGTGTGAGTGGGGCTCAGTACCACTCCACCTGGTGTTAATAGAGGAATGGAATGAATTGGTTCTTTACTGGTGTGTGAGTGGGACTCAGTACCATTCTAGCTGGTATTAATAGATGCCTGGATTGAATTGGCTCTTTCCGAGTGTGTGAGTGGGACTCAGTACCATTCCAGCTGGTATTAATAGAGGCCTGGATTGAATTGGCTCTTTCCTGGTGTGTGAGTGGGGCTCAGTACCTCTCCAGCTGGTGTTAATAAGAGGTCTGGATTGAATTGACTCTTTCCTGGTGTATGAGTGGGACTCAGTACCACTCCAGCTGGTATTATTGGAGGCCTGGATTGAATTGGCTCTTTCCTGGTGTGCGAATGGGGCTCAGTACCACTCCAGCATGTATTAATTGTGGTCTGGATTTAATTGACTCTTTCCTGGTGTGTGAGTGGGGCTCAGTACCACTCCACCTGGTGTTAGTAGAGGAATGGAATGAATTGGTTCTTTACTGGTGTGTGAGTGGGACTCAGTACCATTCCAGCTGGTTTTAACAAAGGCCACTTCGATCTGATGATATGCTCTGTTGTCTGTTTGATGTCACCTGCACAGCGGCCATTTTAAGCGACATGTTCTGCGGCCATTCTAAATGATGTGCTCTGTGGTCTGTTTGATGCCACCTTCACAGCGGCCATTTTAAGCGACATGTGGTGCGGCCATTTTAAATGATATGCACTTTGGTCTGTTTGATGTCACCTTCACAGCGGCCATTTTAAGCGACATGTGCTGCGGCCATTCTAAATGTTGTGCTCTGTGGTCTGTTTGATGCCACCTTCACAGCGGCCATTTTAAGCGACATGTGCTGCGGTCATTCTAAATGATGTGCTCTGTGGTCTGTTTGATGTCACCTTCACTGCGGCCATTTTACGCTACATGTGCTGCGGCCATTTTAAATAATATGCTCTGTGGTCTGTTTGATGTCACCTTCACAGCGGCCATTTTAAGCGACATGTGCTGCGGCCATTCTAAATGATGTGCTCTGTGGTCTGTTTGATGTCACCTTCACAGCGGCCATTTTAAGCGACATGTGCTGCGGTCATTCTAAATGATGTGCTCTGTGGTCTGTTTGATGTCACCTTCACTGCGGCCATTTTACGCGACATGTGCTGCGGCCATTTTAAATAATATGCTCTGTGGTCTGTTAGATGTCACCTTCACAGCGGCCATTTTACGTGACATGTGGTACGGCCATTTTAAATGATATGCTCTGTGGTCTGTTTGAATTGAGAGTAATCCACAGCGATCATTTTCAATGTTTTCTGTCCAGGGCAGTGAATGTAACAGATTATAAATGAGAATAAAGTCTCATAAAGGATAATAAATCACAGACAATCTTAAAGATTATAAAGATTTACAAAGTGAGAGGGAGAATTATAAACAGTTTATAAAGGTTGTAAAGGTCAGTAAATATTTATAAATTATTATGAAGAATAATCAATAATTATCAGGATTCTTTTTGTTTGAAAGGGATTATAAAAGAATCAGAAGGATTCAGACCCCGCCGACACTCCCGTCACCTTGGAAACAGACCCCGCCCCCACACCCGTCACTCTGGAAACAGACCCCGCCCCCACTCCCGTCACCCTGGAACCAGACCCCGCCCCCACTCCCGTCACCCTGGAACCAGACCCCGCCCAAACTCCCGTCACTCTGGAAACAGAGCCCGCCCCAACTCCCGTCACTCTGGGAACAGACCCCGCCCCTACTCCCGTCACTCTGGTAACAGACCCCGCCCACACTCCCGTCACTTTGGAAACAGACCCCGCCCCCACACCCGTCACTCTGGAAACTGACCCCGCCCCCACTCCCGTCACTCTGGAAACAGAACCCGCCCCCACTCATGTCACCCTGGAAACAGACCCCGCTCCCACTCCCGTCACCCTGGAACCAGACCCCGCCCAAACTCCCGTCACTCTGGAAACAGACCTCGCCCCCACTCCCGTCACTCTGGGAACAGACCCCGCCCCTACTCCCGTCACTCTGGAAACAGACCCCGCCCCTACTCCCGTCACTCTGGAAACAGACCCCGCCCCCACTCCCGTCACCATGGTAACAGACCCCGCCCACACTCCCGTCACTTTGGAAACAGACCCCGCCCCCACACCCGTCACTCTGGAAACAGACCCCGCCCCCACTCCCGTCACTCTGGAAACAGAACCCGCCCCCACTCATGTCACCCTGGAAACAGACCCCGCCCCCACTCCCGTCACCCTGGAACCAGACCCCGCCCAAACTCCCGTCACTCTGGAAACAGACCCCGCCCCCACTCCCGTCACTCTGGGAACAGACCCCGCCCCTACTCCCGTCACTCTGGAAACAGACCCCGCCCCCACTCCCGTCACCATGGTAACAGACCCCGCCCACACTCCCGTCACTTTGGAAACAGACCCCGCCCCCACTCCCGTCACCTTGGAAACAGACCCCGCCCCCACTCCCGTCACTCTGGAAACAGAACCCGCCCCCACTCCCGTCACCCTGGAAACAGACCCCGCCCCGAATCCCGTCACTCTGAAAACAGACTCCGCCCCCACTCTGTCACTCTGGAAACACAAACCGCCCCCACTCTCGTCACCCTGGAAACTGACCCCGCCCCCACACCCGTCACGCTGGAAACAGACCCCGCCCCCACTCCCGTCACCATGGAAACAATCCCCGGTCCCAACACGCCGTCACCTTGGAAACAGACCCCGCCCCCACTCCGTCAACTTGGAAACAGACCCCGCCCCCACTCCCGTCACTCTGGAAACAGTCCCCACCCCCACTCCCGTCCCCTTGGAAACAGACCCGGCCCCCACTCCCGTCACCTTGGAAACAGACCCCGCCCCCACTCCCGTCACCTTGGAAACAGAACCCGCCCCACTCCCGTCACCTTGGAAACAGACCACGCACCCACTCCCGTCACTCTGGAAACAGACGCCACCCCCACTCCCGTCACCTTGTTAATAGACCCCGCCCCCATTCCCGTCACCCTGGAAACAGACCCCGCCCCCCACTCCCGTCACCCTGGAAACAGACCCCGCCCCCACTCCTGTCACTCTGGAAACAGACTCCGCCCCCATTCCCGTCACTCTGGGAACATACCCCGCCCCTACTCCCGTCACTCTGGAAACAGACCCCGCCCCCACTACCGTCACATTGGTAACAGACCCCGCCCACACTCCCGTCACTTTGGAAACAGACCCCGCCCCCACTCCCGTCACCTTGGAAACAGACCCCGCCCCCACTCCCGTCACTCTGGAAACAGACCCCGCCCCTACTCCCGTCACTCTGGAAACGGAACACGCCCCCACTCCCGTCACCCTGGAAACAGACCCCGCCCCCATCCCGTCACTCTGAAAACAGACTCCGTACCCACTCCGTCACTCTGGAAACACAAACCGCCCCCACTCCCGTCACCCTGGAAACTGACCCCGCCCATATTCGCGTCACGCTGGAAACAGACCCCGCCCCCACTCCCGTCACCTAGGAAACAATCCCCGCCCACCACACGCCGTCACCTTGGAAACAGACCCCACCCCCACTCCCGTCCCCTTGGAAACAGACCCGGCCCCCACTCCCTTCACCTTGGAAACAGACCCCGCCCCCACTCCAGTCAACTTGGAAACAGACCCCGCCCCCACTCCCGTCACTCTGGAAAAAGTCCCCGCCCCCACTCCCGTCCCCTTGGAAACAGACCCCGCCCCCACTCCCGTCACTCTGGAAACAGACCCTGCCCCTACTCCCGTCACTCTGGAAACAGAACCCGCCCCCACTCCCTTAACCCTGGAAACAGACCCCGCCCCGAATCCCGTCACTCTGAAAACAGACTCCGCCCCCACTCCGTCACTCTGGAAACACAAACCGCCCCCACTCCCGTCACCCTGGAAACTGACCCCGCCCCCACTCCCGTCACGCTGGAAACAGACCCCGCCCCCACTCCGTCACCATGGAAACAATCCCCGGTCCCGACACGCCGTCACCTTGGAAACAGACCCCGCCCCCACTCCCGTCAACTTGGAAACAGACCCCGCCCCCACTCCCGTCACTCTGAAAACAGTCCCCGCCCCCACTCCCGTCCCCTTGGAAACAGACCCGGCCCCCACTCCCGTCACCTTGGAAACAGACCCCGCCCCCACTCCGTCACCTTGGAAACAGAACCCGCCCCACTCCCGTCACCTTGGAAACAGACCACGCACCCACTCCCGTCACTCTGGAAACAGACGCTACCCCCACTCCCGTCACCTTGGTAATAGACCCCGCCCCCCACTCCCGTCACCCTGGAAACAGACCCCGCCCCCACTCCCGTCACTCTGGAAACAGACGCTACCCCCACTCCCGTCACCTTGGTAATAGACCCCGCCCCCCACTCCCGTCACCCTGGAAACAGACCCCGCCCCCACTCCCGTCACTTTGGAAACAGACCCCGCCCACACTCCCGTCACTTTGGAAACAGACCCCGCCCCCACTCCCGTCACCTTGGAAACAGACCCCGCCCCCACTCCCGTCACTCCGGAAACAGACCCCGCACCTACTCCCGTCACTCTGGAAACGGAACCCGCCCCCACTCCCGTCACCCTGGAAACAGACCCCGCCCCCATCCCGTCACTCTGAAAACAGACTCCGCCCCCACTCCGTCACTCTGGAAACACAAACCGCCCCCACTCCCGTCACCCTGGAAACTGACCCCGCCCCCACTCCCGTCACGCTGGAAACAGACCCCGCCCTCACTCCCGTCACCATGGAAACAATCCCCGCCCCCACTCCCGTCAACTTGGAAAAAGACCCCGCCCCCACTCCCGTCACTCTGGAAACAGTCCCCGCCCCCACTCCCGTCCCCTTGGAAACAGACCCGGCTCCCACTCTCGTCACCTTGGTAACAGACCCCGCCCCCACTCCCGTCACCTTGGAAACAGAACCCGCCCCACTCCCGTCACCTTGGAAACAGACCCGGCCCCCACTCCCGTCACCTTGGAAACAGACCCCGCCCCCACTCCCGTCAACTTGGAAACAGACCCCGCCCCCACTCCCGTCACTCTGGAAACAGTCCCCGCCCCCACTCCCGTCCGCTTGGAAACAGACCCGGCCCCCACTCCCGTCACCTTGGTAACAAACCCCGCCCCCACTCCCGTCACCTTGGAAACAGAACCCGCCCCACTCCCTTCACCTTGGAAACAGACCACGCACCCACTCCCGTCACTCTGGAAACAGACGCCGCCCCCACTCCCGGCACCTTGGTAATAGACACCGCCCCCACTCCCGTCACCCTGGAAACAGACCCCGCCCCCCACTCCCGTCACCCTGGAAACACACCCCGCCCCCACTCACGTCACTCAGGAAACAGACTCCGCCCCCACTCCCGTCACCCTGGAAACAGACCCCGCCCCCACTCCCGTCACTTTGGAAACAGACCCCGCCCACACTCCCGTCACTTTGGAAACAGACCCCGCCCCCACTCCCGTCACCTTGGAAACAGACCCCGCCCCCACTCCCGTCACTCCGGAAACAGACCCCGCACCTACTCCCGTCACTCTGGAAACGGAACCCGCCCCCACTCCCGTCACCCTGGAAACAGACCCCGCCCCCATCCCGTCACTCTGAAAACAGACTCCGCCCCCACTCCGTCACTCTGGAAACACAAACCGCCCCCACTCCCGTCACCCTGGAAACTGACCCCGCCCCCACTCCCGTCACGCTGGAAACAGACCCCGCCCTCACTCCCGTCACCATGGAAACAATCCCCGCCCCCCACACGCCGTCACCTTGGAAACAGACCCCGCCCCCACTCCCGTCAACTTGGAAAAAGACCCCGCCCCACTCCCGTCACTCTGGAAACAGTCCCCGCCCCCACTCCCGTCCCCTTGGAAACAGACCCGGCCCCCACTCCCGTCACCTTGGTAACAGACCCCGCCCCCACTCCCGTCACCTTGGAAACAGAACCCGCCCCACCCTCGTCACCTTGGAAACAGACCCGGCCCCCACTCCCGTCACCTTGGAAACAGACCCCGCCCCCACTCCCGTCAACTTGGAAACAGACCCCGCCCCCACTCCCGTCACTCTGGAAACAGTCCCCGCCCCCACTCCCGTCCCCTTGGAAATAGACCCGGCCCCCACTCCCGTCACCTTGGTAACAAACCCCGCCCCCACTCCCGTCACCTTGGAAACAGAACCCGCCCCACTCCCGTCACCTTGGAAACAGACCACGCACCCACTCCCGTCACTCTGGAAACAGACACCGACCCCCCACTCCCGTCACCCTGGAAACAGACCCCGCCCCCCATTCCCGTCACCCTGGAAACACACCCCGCCCCCACTCCCGTCACTCTGGAACAGACTCCGCCCCCACTCCCGTCACTCTGGGAACAGACCCCGCC